>NW_026740194.1:0-12215 GCF_022355385.1 Mustela nigripes | reverse complement strand
TGCTTCTCCTAACCAGAGGTTTTGCGTCATCTCCAAAAGACAAGTTTCCCATGTGGAGACTAGATTTGATCTGATTGGTGCCTCAGGAAAGCCCCACATGCTGATATTGGAAACCAGGGCTCTGATGAGAGATAGCAGGAAACCAAAACAATGGACCCCATTAGGGCCTAGGGCCCTGTCCCGTTCAATCTCCTTCTCTGGGGACATCCATCTACAGTATGAGTGGAGATGGATGCTCAGCTGGTTCCAGGCAGCCCTTGTTTGTCCTGGGCGTTCTATACTATTGGGATGGCTTTGGGGACTTTGGAGGTTTCTCCTAGTTTGTATGATTGTGGTCAATGGAAGAGGCACAATTCCCGTGGAGTTGAGAGGCACAGACCTGATGTGTGGCTCCAGGGGCCCCAGGCTGGAGGGTGTGGAAGCCAGGAATGTGGGGATAGAAGTCTGAAAACACACACTCGACTTGTTTTGGGGACGTAGGTATGGCAGTCCCGATCTACAGACCGTGAGGAGAACTCTTTGGGATACGAAGAAAGAGCGAGTGTGAGGCGCTTATTCAGGCTTTTGTCTCTGGATTTTGTGTCAACGATGGGCGTGGAATGTCGGGGAGGCCTCATGGGCCATGGATGAGTCTTCCTCTCTGTGGATTTGGCCCGATCCCAATTTGGGGGTCAATCTGTGGGATGGGAGGAGTCCTTTCAGTTTGGTTACCTCATTCTAAAGCAGAGCACTGGGGAGGGGCGAATGGACAACACGAACAATCGTTAAAAATTGGGGCCTAGGGGCATGGCAAGCCCAATATGCCGTCTCTTGGTCCAGCCACTGAGAGACCTTACTTGGGGACTGGGCTCATGCTGAGGGTCACAATGCGTATTTGTGACCAACGTGGTCCTAAACCATGGCGGGGTCAAAGGGCCACACTGCTATCAACTACACTGCATGTTGGGCAACGCGCCAACCACAAGATTTCTTGCCATGGGGAAGGATTTCCGATTTCTGCCTCATGTTCAACACTGGGCAGTGATTGGAGAAAACGTCTAGGTTCTGAAGCCTGAAAACCGAAGTTGAGAAGAGATGACGACCTAAGGCTTTGGCAGGTCCGATGTGTTCAGTGTGAGTCCAGCTGGCTGGGTGTGGGTCGGGAGGTCTGGGCTCAGGCTGTGACAGAAAGGGCATGAGTGCCCAGGGCATCCTGTAGAATTGGGGTACAGTCAAGTGGCGAAAAGGTTGATCCTCATTTGGGCTTTCTGGTTAGCCCCAGAGGGCAATGTTTTTTCTTCTGGAGGGCAGGCTGAGGGCTGCATTGTAGTTCTGGAATTGCCAAACTGGAGGGCTTGTGGGCCAGGAGTTGAGGACAGAAGTCTGAGAACACAAGCAACCTTAGGTTTCTGGGTGAGGGCATGGCAGGTATGCTCTGCAGAGCTGAATCGAGATCTCGTGCATCTGAAATCAGGTGACGATCTGACGAACGCTCAGGTTGGAGTTTCTTTCCCTTATGGCCCTCTTCATGAAGAGGTGGTGGATCACGAGGCCATGGAATTTTTTTCCACGATGGGAGTTGTGAGATGCTCCAAACTGTAAAGATTCTTCTGCAGGACGATTGAGACCTGCTGGTTGGCTCCAGGACTTCCCATACAGATCGATTCCGAGTAGGGTTCTAAGGATGGATGGCTGGGAAGCCCGACTCTCATTCCTCTTGTGTCCTAGTGACAAGACAGGTTAGATCTGCTGGATCTGGGGGAGAAACTTAGAGGGTTGAGTTGAAATGGACTCTCTTGTGGATGGGTCCTAATGTGGGTTTGTGTCCATGGAGAACTTGGAATGAGGCAGTGGCACAGGGTCCCTGAAGGGTTCTCCTAACCAGAGGCTTTGACACAGCTCCACCGTGCAAGATTCCCACGTGGAGACGAGATTTGTTCTGATGGGTGCCTCAAGAAACAGCCATATGCTGCTATTGGAATCCAGGCCTCTGAGGAGAGATGCCTGGACAACAAAGCAATGGATCCGATTAGGATCTAGGGGCCTGCTCATTCCAATTGACCTCTGGGGACATCTGTCCACGGGTCTAAGTGCAGGTAGATGCTCAGCTGGTGTCCGACCGCCCTTGTTTTTCCTTGGCAGTCAACACTATTGGGATGGCCCCGGGCACTTTGGAGGTTTATCATCCTATTTCTAGGTTTGTGGCCAATGGAATGGGCAGAATTCCCAGGTACAGTCCTCAGGTTTGGCTCCAAGAACCTGTGCCTGTAGGTTTTGTGGGCCAGGGCTGTGGGGACAGTTGTCTGAAAACACAAACTCGGCTTAGATTTCGGGTTGCAGGTATTGCAGGACTGATCTACAGACCGTGAGGACAACTCTTCAGGATATGAACAAGGGGGCGAGTGTGAGACGCTTGCTCAAGATTTTGTCTCTGGATATTGTGTCACTGATGGCCGTGGAATGTCCGGGTGGCCTCATGGGCCATGGACGTGTCTTCCTCTCTGGGCATTTGGCCCGATCCCAAGAGTTTGGGGTTATTCTCTGAGATGGGAGGAGTCCGTTTTGTTTTGTTTTTACCTCAGTTGTCCCACCAAAAGAGAGTTTCCAGAGCAGAGCCCTGGGAGGGGCGACTGGACAACCAGAAAGCTGGTTAAAACTTGGGGCCTAGGGGCATGGCAAGCCCATTATGACGTCTAATGGTCCAGCCACTGAGAGGACTTACTAGAGGACAGGACTCACGCTGAGGGTCACAATGCGTGTTTGTGCCTTCTTCCATGTTAAGCATGGGCGGGGCATAATGTTTTCATGGTCAGTGTCAGTGTCAGGTTTTGGGTTATGGTTTGGGGCAGTCTCTCAGTCAGTGTCTTGGTCAGCGTTAGTGGTTACTCTTAAGGTTAACCCCGCTCCTCGGTCATGGACCCATCCGTTCAGGGTCTCAGGATAAACCCTGGGCCGAAGTGTGTAGACCCTCCACCCAATCCCACTTAACCAGCCTTATACTGGGGTGTGAACATAACTTGCCCACCAGACATCTAAACCATCATCAGCTTGATCCTGCTTGGGGCATCTCCACCCACGATGGCATGGCCAGGTCCTCTTTAAACACAGACACACAGACACCCAGAGGCACACACACACACACACCCAGAGAGAGATGGGGAGGAGACCTAGGGCTACACTGGTCGATCAGAAGGTGTGGGACTCTCTGACTCTGAGCCCCCTGGTGTCACATTTTGATTTTATTAGCCAAAGGCCCTGAGGCATTGGGGAATCCTGATATGACCTGAAGGGAGGGGATGTGTCTGGCGGGCAAGCTCTCTTCTCCCTGCATCCTCTCGGCTTCAGTACAGCAGAAGAACATGTCGATTCCTTTAGCATGTGCCTAGAAATGAGCTGGGCAGTGGGGGTATCTCTGTAATGGGGTGCCTGGATATGTGGGATCCTATTCCGTTGGGCTCTGTCATCAGGGAAGTGAGGTCACCACTGCCTGGGGGCTCCTTACCGAACTTCCTGCTGTACCAGAGCTCCCTGAGATGCCGGTCCAAAAGCTGCTCAGGCTCACACTCCACTCAATGCAGTGCCCATCCAATGACCCCCATACAGCCTCCACCCAGGCCCTGGGAGGTCTGGGTGCAGCTGTTGTCCCCACTCGAGGCAACAGAGCTGGGTTTAGACTAGGTTAGTCTGATGGTTAGCTTTTAGAAAGATTTAGGGTCAGGGTTAGGGTTAGATGTCATTGGGATCAGGGTTAGCGTAGGGCTTAGGGTAGGTGTCAGGGTTAGGGTTAGGTTCATAGTTAGGTTTAGGGTCAGGCTCACAGTAGGGTCATGGTTAGCGTTATGGTCAGATCAGGGTCAGGGTCAGTTTTAGGGTGACGGTTAGGTTTAGGGTCAGGTTCAGGGTCTTGTTAAATTTAGGGTCAGGTTCAAGTTTTTGTTTGGGGGCAAGGTTCATGTCAGGGTCAGGGTTAGGTTTGGGACAGGTTTAGTGTAAGGGTTAGGGTCAGGGTCAGGGTTAGGTTCATGGTTATGGTAATGTCAGCTTTATATTTAGGTTATGTTTTATGAGTAGGTTCAGAATCAGGGTTAGCTTTAGGGTTACGATTCTGTTCAGGATCACAGATTGGGTCAGAGTTAGGTTTACATTCAGGGTAAGGGTCAGTGTTAAGGTCAAGGCCAGCGTCGGGTTTAAGGTTAAGGTTTGACATAGGCTTAGTTCAGAGTTAGGGTTATGATCAGGGTCAGGGAGAGGGTCAGGATTATTGTTAAAGTGGGGTTATGGTTTAGGGCTAGGTAAGTTGAGGGTTAGGGTTAGACCAGGTTAGGGTCAGTGTCAGAGATAATGTTAGGGGATAGTTTTAGGGTTAGGTTCAGCGTTAGGTTTCGGGTCATGGCCCGTGTTATTGTCAGGGTAGGGTTATGTTTAGGGTTAGAGTTAGGGTCAGGCTCACAGTCAGGGTCAGGGTTATTGTTAGGGTCAGGGTCAGGGTCACTGTTAGGGTCATGGTTAGGTTTCTGGTATTTGCCTGGGTCAGGGTCAGGGTGAAGTCTAGGGCCAGATTCAGGTTTAAGGTCAGGATCTAGCATTGGTTTAAAGTCCACTTTCTGGTCAGCGACAGGGTTATGTCATGGTCAGTGTTAGGGTCATGGTTAGGTTTAGGCTCAGGGCCAGGGTCAGGTATAGGGTCAGGGTTGGTATAGGCAAAGTTCAGGGTTAGTGTTATGATCATATTCAGGTATAGGGTCAGGGTTATTGTTAAAGTTTAGGGCTAGTGTTAGGGTTAGCGTTTGGTTGACGGTTAGGGTTAGGGTTAGGTTCAGCAATAGGATTCGGGGGAGGGCCCGTGTTAGTGTCAGGGTCAGGGTTACATTTAGGGTTAGAGTTAGGGTCAGGCTCACAGTCAGGGTCAGGTTTAGTGTTCAGGTCAGGATCGGGGTCACAGTTAGGGTCAGGGTTAGGTTTATGGTCATGGTCTTGGTCAGGGTCAGGGTGAAGTTTAGCGCCAGTGTCAGGTTTAGGGTCAGGTTCAGGTATTGGTTTAAAGTCCACATTCGGGTCAGGGGCAGGATTATGTAGTGGTCAGTGTTAGTGTCATAGTTAGGATTAGGGTCAGGGTCAGGTGAAAGTCAGGGCCAGGGTCAGGTTTAGGGTCAGGCTTTGGTTTAGGGTCAATGTTCGGTTCAGTGTCACAGTTAGGTTTTGGCTGTAGGGTTTGGGATGGGGGTTAGGGTTAGTGTTAGAAGTAGTGTTATGGTTAGGGTTAGGGTTAGACAGCATAAGGTCAGGGTTAGGGTTTGGTTTAGGGTAGGGTTTAGTGTTAGGGTCAGGGTCAGCATTAGGTTTAGGTTCAGTGTCCGTATTAGGGTCATGGTTAGAGTTACCTTTAGGTTTAGGGTTAGGGTCAGGATCAGAGTTGTGGTCAGGTTTAGGATTTGGGTCAGTGTTATGTCAGCGTCAGGGTTAGGATTAGGGTCAGGTTCAGGGTCATGGTTAGGTATGAGTCTTGGTTACAGTAATATCAGCATTAGGTTTAGGTTCAGGGTCCACATCAGGGTGAGTGTCAGGCTTAGGTTAAGGTTTAGGGTTCAGGTCTGGATCACAGTCAGGGTCACGGTCAGGGTCAGAGTCAGGGCTTGGGTTATGGTTTGGGGCAGGCTCACAGTCAGTGTCAGCTTCAGGGTTAGTGGTTACTGTTAGGGTTAGCCCCGCTCCTGGGTCATGTACCCATCCCTTCAGGGTCTCAGGATAAACCCTGGGCAGAAGGGTGTAGACCCTCCACCTGACCCACTTAACCAGCCTTAAACTGGGGTGTGAACATGACTTGCCCACCAGATATCTAACCCCTCATCAGCCTGATCCTGCTTGGGACATCTCCACCCACGATGGAATGGCCAGGTCCTCTTTACACAAAGACACACAGACACCCAGAGGCACACACACAAACACACACACACAGTGACTGGGCGGAGACCTAGGGCTACATAGGCAAAGTTCAGAGTTAGGGTTATGATCAGGGTCAGTGATAGGATCCTGATTATTGTTATAGTGGGGTTAGGTTTAGGGTTAGAAGTAGGTTGAGGGTTAGGGTTCGAACGGGTTAGGGTCAGTGTCAGGGACAATGTTAGGGGTTAGTTTTAGGGTTAGGTTCACCGTTAGGTTTCGGGTAGGGACTGTGTTAGTGTCTGGGTCTGGTTTATGTTTAGGGTTAGAGTTAGGTCAGGCTCACATTCAGTGTCAGGGTTAGTGTTAGGGTCATGGTCAGGGTCACTGTGAGGGTCAGGGTTAGGTTTATGGTCTTTGCATGCGTCAGGGTTAGGGTGAAGTCTGGGCCAGTGTCAGGTTTACAGTAAGGTTTAGGTATTGGTTTAAAGTCCACATTTGTTTCAGGGACAGGGTTATGTAGTGGTCAGTGTTAGGGTCTTTATTAGGTTTAGGGTCAGGGCCAGAGTCAGGTTTAGGGTCAGGGTCTGGTATACGCAAAGTTCAGGGTTAGGGTTATGATCATAGTCAGGTATAGGGTCAGGGTTATTTTTAAAGTCTTTGTTAGTGTTAGGGTTAGCGTTTGGTTGACGGTTAGGGTTAGAACTTGTTGGGGTCAGGGTCCATGGTAGGGTTAGAGGTTAGTGTTAGTGTTAGGTTCAGTGATAGAATTCGGGGGAGGGCCCGTGTTAGTGTCAGGATCAGGGTTACATTTAAGTTTAGAGTTAGGGTCAGGCTCACAGTCAGGGTCAGGTTTAGTGTTCTGGTCGTGGTCACGGTCACTGTTATGGTAAGGATTAGGTTGATGTTCATGGTCTGGGTGAGGGTCAGGGTGAAGTTTAGCGTCAGTGTCAGGTTTAGGGTCAGGTTCAGGTATTGGTTTAAAGTCCACATTCGGGTCTGGGATGGGTTATGTAGTGGTCAGTGTTAATGTCATGGTTAGGATTAGGGCCAGGTTCAGGGTCAGGTAAAGGTCAGGGCCAGGGTCAGGTGTAGGGTCAGGGTCTGGTATAGGCAAAGTTCAGGGTTAGGGTTATGATCATAGTCAGGTATATGGTCAGGGTTATTGTTAAAGTTTTGGTAAGTGTTAGGGTTAGCGTTAGGTTGACGGTTAGGGTTAGAACTTGATGGGTCAGGGTCCATGGTAGGGTTAGGGGTTAGTTTTAGGGTTAGGTTCAGCGATAGGATTTGGGGGAGGCCCCGTGTTAGTTTCAGGGTCAGGGTTACATTTAAGTTTAGAGTTAGGTTCAGGCTCACAGACAGGGTCACGTTTAGTGTTCAGGTCGGGTTCACGGTCACTGTTATGGTCAGGATTAGGTTGATGGTCATGGTCTGGCTCAGGGTCAGGGTGAAGTTTAGTGCCAGTGTCAGGTTTAGTGTCAGGTTCAGGTATTGGTTTAACGTCCACATTCGGGTCTGGGACAGGGTTATGTAGTGTTCAGTGTTAGTGTCATGGTTAGGATTAGGTTCAGGGTCAGGGTCAGGTTAAGGTCAGGGACAGGGTCAGGATAGGGTCAGGCTTTGGTTTAGGGTCAATGTTCGGTTCAGTGTCACAGTTAGGTTTTGAGGGGTAGGTTTTGGGATTGGGGTTAGTGTTAGAGTTAGAAGTAGGGTTATGGTTAGGGTTAGGGTTAGACAGTGTAAGGTCAGGGTTAGGGGTTGGTTTAGGGAAGGGGTTAGTGTTAGGGTCAGGGTCAGCGTTAGGATTAGGTTCAGGGTCCGTATTAATGTCATGGTTAGTGTTACCTTTAGGTTTAGGGGTAGGGTCAGGTTCACAGTCATGGTCAGGGTTAGGTTAGGGCCAGCGTTAGGTCAGCGTCCGGGTTAGGATTAGGGTCAGGGTCAGGGTCATGGTTAGGTATGAGTCATGGTTACGGTAATGTCAGAAGTAGGTTAGGTTCAGGGTCCACATCAGCGTCAGGGTCAGTGTCAGGCTTAGGTTTAGGTTTACATTTCAGGTCAGGATCACAGTCAGGGTCAGGGTCAGGGTCGGGTCAGGGCTTGGGTTATGGTTTGGGGCAGGCTCACAGTCAGTGTCAGCTTCAGGGTTAGTGGTTACTGTTAGGGTTAGCCCCGCTCCTGGGTCATGGACCCATCCCTTCAGGGTCTCAGGATAAACCCTGGGCAGAAGGGTGTAGACCCTGCACCTCTTAACAAGCCTTAAACTGGGGTGTGAACATGACTTGCCCACCAGATATCTAACCCCTCATCAGCCTGATCTTGCTTGGGGCATCTCCACCCACAATGGCATGGCCAGGTCCTCTTTACACACAGACACACAGACACCCAGAGGCACACACACACACACCCACACACACACACACACAGACGGGGAGGAGACCTATGGCTACACCCTTGTGGATCAGTAGGTGTGGGACTCTCTGACTCTGAGGCCCCTGGTGTCACCTTTTGATTTTATTAGGCAAAGGGCCTGAGGCATTGGGGAAACCTGATATGACCTGCCAGGGAAGGGATGTGTCTGGCGGGTGAGCTATCTTCTCCCTGCATCCTCGTGGCTTCAGTACAGCAGACAAACATCTCGCTTCTTTAGGATGTGTCTAGAAATGAGCTGGGCAGGGGGGTTTTCTATGTAATGAGGTGCCTGGATACGTGGGTTCCAATTCCGTTGGGCTCTGTTGTCAGTGAAGCCAAGTCACCACTGCCTGGGCGCTCCTTACCAAACTTCCTGCTCCACCAGAGCTCCCTGTGTCCCTGGTCCCCAACCTGCTCAAGGCTCACACTTCACTCAATGCAGTGCCCATCCAGTGACGCCCATACTGCCTCCCCCCAATCCCTGGGAGGTTTGGGTGCAGCTGTTGTCCCCGCTGGAGGAAACAGAGCTGGGTTTAGAATAGGTTAGTGTTAGGGTTAGACTTGGAAAGACTTAGGACCAGGGTTAGGGCTAGACATCGTTGGGGTCAGGGTTAGCATAAGGCTTAGGGTAGGGGTCAGGGTTAGGGTTAGGTTCATGGTTAGGTTTAGGGTCAGGCTCACAGTAGGGTCAGGGTTAGCATTACGGTCAGATCAGGGTCACGGTCAGTGTTAGGGTGACGGTTAGGTTTAGACTCAGGTTCAGGGTCATGGTCAGATTTAGGGTCAGGATCAAGTTTTGGTTTGGGGGCAAGGTTCATGTCAGGGTCAGGGTTAGGTTTGGGACAGGTTTATTGTCGTGGTTAGGTTCAGGGTCAGGGTTACATTCATGGTTATGGTAAGGTCAGCTTTATATTTAGGTTCTCTTTTATGAGTAGGTTCTGGATCAGGCTTAGTTTTAGGGTTACGATTCTGTTCAGGATCACGGCTTGGGTCAGAGTTAGGGTTATGATCAGGGTCAGGGAGAGGGTCAGGATTATTGTTAAAGTGGGGTTAGGGTTAGGGTTAGAGGTAAGTTGAGGGTTAGGGTTAGACCGGGTTAGAATCATTGTCAGGGATAATGTTCGGGGTTAGATTTAGGGTTAGGTTCAGCGATAGGTTTTGGGTCATGCCCGTGTTAGTGTCAGGGTCAGGGTTACGTTTAGGGTTAGAGTTAGGGTCAGGCTCACATTCAGTATCAGGTCACTGTTAGGGTCAGGGTTAGGTTTCTGGTTTAGCCAGGGTAAGGGTCAGGGTGTAGTCTAGGTACAGTGTCAGGTTTATGGTCAGGATCAGATATTGGTTTAAAGTCCACATTCGGGTCAGTGACAGGGTTATGTAGTGGTCAGTGTTAGTGTCATGGTTAGGTTTAGGGTCAAGGCCAGGGTCAATTTTAGGGTCAGTTTCTGGTATAGGCAAAGTTCAGGGTTAGGGTTATGATCATAGTCATTTAGGGTCAGCGTTATTGTTAAAGTTTAGGGTTAGTGTTAGGGTTAGCGTTTGATTGACGGTTAGGGTTAGAACTTATTAGGATCAGGGTCCGTTGTAGGGTTAGGGGTTAGTGTTAGGGTTAGGTTCAGCGATAGTATTCGGGGGAGGGCCGGTGTTAGTGTCAGGGTCAGGTCTACATTTAGGGTTAGAGTTAGGGTTAGGCTCACAGTCAGGGTCAGGTTTATTGTTCAGGTCAGGGTCAGGGTCATTGTTAGGGTCAGCCTTAGGTTTATGGTCATGGTCTGGGTCAGGTTTAGGGTCAGGTTCAGGTTCAGGTATTGGTTTAAATTCCACATTCGGGTCAGGGACATGATTATGTAGTGGTCAGTATAGTGTCATTGTTAGGATTAGGGTCAGGGTAAGGGTCAGGTTAAGGTCAGGGACAGGGTCAGGTTTTGGGTCAGGCTTTGGTTTAGGGTCAATGTTCGGTTCAGTGTCACAGTTAGGTTTTGGCGGTAGGGTTTTGGATTGGGTTAGGGTTAGACATAGAAGTAGGGTTATGATTAGGGTTAGGGTTAGACAGCATAGGGTCAGGTTTAGGGTTTGGTTTAGGGTAGGGGTTAGTGTTAGGGTCAGGGTCAGCATTAGGTTTAGGTTCAGGGTCTGTATTAGGGTCATGGTTAGATTTACCTTTAGGTTTAGGTCTAGGTTCAGGCTCACAGTCACGGTCAGTGTTAAGGTTAGGGTCAGGGTTAGGTCAGCATCAGTGTTAGGATTAGTGTCAGTGTCAGGGTCATGTGTAGGTATGAGTCATGGTTACGGTAATGTCAGAGTTATGTTTAGGTTCATGGTCCACATCAGAGTCAGTGTCACGCTTAGGTTTAGGTTTAGGTTTCAGGTCAGGATCTCAGTCAGGGTCAGGTTCAGGGTCGGGTCAGGCCTTGGTTAGCGTTTGGGGCAGGCTCACAGTCAGTGTCACGGTCAGGGTTAGTGGTTACTGTTAGGGTTAGCCCCGCTCCTGGCTCATTTAGGGTCTCAGGATAAACCCTGGGCAGAAGGGTGTAGACCCTCCACCCGACCCACTTAACCAGCCTTAAAGTGGGGTGTGAACATGACTTGCCAATCAGACGTCTAAACCCTCATCAGCCTGATCCTGCTTGGGGCATCTCCCCCCACGTTGGCATGGCCTAGTCCTCTTTACACACAGAAACACAGACACACAGAGGCACACCCCCCCCCCCACACACACAGAGGAATACTATGCAGCCATCAAAAATGAAATCTTGCCTTTGCAATGACTTGGATGGAATTAGAAATTATCCTAAGTGATGTAAGTCAATCAGAGAAAGGCAATTATCATATGATCTGTCTGACATGAGGAATTTGAAAGGCAAGGTAGGGGGTCATGGGAAGTATGGAGGGAAAAATGAAACAAGATGGGATGGGGAGAGAGACAAACCATAACAGACTTAATCTCACAAAACAAACTGAGGTTTCCGGGGATGGAGGGGGTATGGAGAGGGTGGCTGGGTTATGAACATTGGGGAGGATATGTGATACGGTGTGTTCTGTGAAATGTGTAACACAGATGAATCACAGAACTGCACCCGTGGGGCAAATAATACATTATATGTTAATTTAAAAAAATTTCACCTGTGCTTTATGCAGTCTGGAGGAGGATGGGCACACATATAAACCCATATAGTGATTAGTCCACCTGACAACAATAGGACCAATCAGAGTCTCCCTGGGATTGATATGGAAATGACAGGAAGACGAGGTTCTCTCTTTAGGCAAGTGACTGGCCTTGCTGAATGGGATTCAGGAGCTGGCCATGGCCATCTTCCTGGACAATTGAAGAGTCTGACCAGAGAAGAAAGCAGCCCTATGGAGACGAGTAAACACGAGACATGGACAAATAGAAAACTGTTTTGCCGGTTTCCACTCCCTGTTCTTGATTCTGAAATTTTAGTTCTGCAGCTCTTCTTTTGATTTTTTAAAAAGATTTTTTTTAATTTATCTGACAGAGATCACAAGTAGGCAGAGAGGCAAGCAGAAAGAGAGGAGGAAGCAGGCTCCCTGCAGAGCAGAGAGCCCGATGTGGGGCTCGATCCCAGGACCCTGAGATCATGATCTGAGCCGAAGGCAGAGGCTTAACCCACTGAGCCACCCATGTGCCCCATCTTCTTTTGGATTTTTATGAACTTCTGTGTTATCCATCCCTACAGGAACCTGGACATTCCTTTGTTTTTTATTTGTTTGCTTGCTTTTCCCTTTTGGTTCCTCCAGTTTTCTTTGGATTGCTACCACTTGCAAGCAAAGGGTCTTGTAAAAATACCACACCAAGGAAATTCACACGTCTTTAGGAGCTATTGAGTAAGTTCCTGTAGGGGAAGGACACAGTGAGATGCACATTTTAGAGTGATCATCTTAGAATAAGTTTAGAGGATGAATTGGTGTGAGGAGGGGAGGGAAAG
>NW_026740193.1:2535-12239 GCF_022355385.1 Mustela nigripes | reverse complement strand
AAATCATGACCTGAGCCAAAGACAGACACTTAACCGACTGAGCCACCCAGGAGCCCAGAGGTGACTCTGTCCACATCTCACATAGCAAAGGTCAGTTGAGGGGATACAGTTCATACTATGGGCCTCAGAAGGAGTCTCTGAGGCCTTCTTGCAGTTGGCCTTTGGGCTAGGGAAGGCCTATTCATCCCTATTGCCTACCTGATGGCTCATGTCAGTCCTGCCAGGTCTGAGACATTCTGAAGTCATCTCAAGCCTTCTGGCTAGAACTCATAAAAGATTACTGTGAACCATTACATGCAATAACTGGAAACCAAAAAGAAATATATAAATTTGTAGAAACATATAACCTATAAAGACTGAATCATGAAGAGAAAATATGAACAGACCAACAATGAGTAAAGACATTGAATTATTAATCAAAAACCTCTCTATGACAAGAAGACCAGGACCAGATAATTATATAGGTTGAATTATACTAAACATTAAAGAAGCATTAACAACAATCCTTATCAAACTCTTCCAAAAAATTGAAAAGGAAGGAACACTCCCAAATTCATTTTACATGCCCAGCATTGCTCTGATACCAAAGCCAGATAAAGACACTATAAGGAAAAAAAAAACAAAAACAAAGAAACCAAAAAACCACAGACCAATATCCTCTATGAACATAGATGAAAAATTCTCAATAAATATTAGCAAACCAAATTCAAATCACAATAAAAGTACCATACACTATGATCAGGCAGGATTCATCCTTGTGATACAGGGATGGTTCAATACATACAAATCAATAAAAAAACATAATAATAATAGGTAATAAATAACATCTTTAATAGAATAAAAGATAAAAATCATATGATAATCTCAGTAGGTGCATAAAAAGCAATTGACAGAATTCAACATCCATTCATGATAAACACCCTCAACAAATAAGATAAAGAAACATACCTCAACATAATAATAAAAGCCATATGGGACAAGCACCCATATATCATACTCAATGAAGAAAGCTTGACATCTTTTCTTCCAAGCTCAGGAACGAGACAAGGATGCCCACTCTCACCACACTGACTCAGGGCTATCAGAAAAGAAACAAAAAGCTTTCTGAATCAGAAAGGAAAAAGCAAGTTCTGTCTATTTGCAGATGACATTATTTTGTATATAGAAAATCCTAAACATGCCACCAAAATCTGGTAGATGTAATTAACAAATTCAGGAAAGTTGCAGGTTACAATATCAACATACTGATATCAGTAGTGTTTCTATACAATAAAAACAAATTATCTGAAAAAGAAATTAAAAATCCCATTTACAATAACATCAAGCACAGTAAAATACTTTGAAATATACTTAACTAAGGAGGTGAAAAGATTATGAATAGCCAAAGCAATCCTGAGAAAGAAAAAAGCTGGAGACGTCATACTTTCTGATTTTAAACTATATGTGGTAATAGAGCTATAGTAGTCACACAGTGTAGTATTGTCATAAAAACGGGCATTTAAATGGAACAGAAAAGAAATCCCAGATATAAACCCATACACTTAGAGTCAACTAACTTAGACAAAACATCAAGAATATATAATAGGGGAAAATGGTCTCTTCAATAAATGATACTGGGAAAATTGGATATCCATATGCAAAAGAACAAAACTAGAATCATTTTATCATACACAAAAATCAACACAAAATGTATTGAGGACTTGAAGTTAAGACCTGAAACAACAAAATTCTTGGAAGAAAATATAAGAGGTAAGCTCTTTAATATCTTGGCAATTACTTTTTTTTTAATACCAAAAACAAAGGCAACAAATGAAAAATATATGTATGGGACTGCATTACACTAAAGAACTCTGTGCAAGGATGCCTTGCTGGCTTGGCCAGTAGAGCATGCAACTCTTGATCTTGGGGTTGTAGGTTTGAGCCCCATTTTGGGTACAGAGATTACTTAAAAATAAAATCTTTTCTAAAAAATTAAACAAGAAAAAGCTCCATGCAGCAGAGAAAACCACAACAAAAGCAAAAGCAAGCTATGAAACAAGACAAGGATGTCCACTCACCACCTTTATCCCACATATTACTGGAAGTTCTATCCACAGCAATGAGACAACAAAAATATATAAGAGGTTTCCAAATTGGTAAGGGAGAGGCAAAACACTCACTATTTGGAGATGACATGATACTATATGTAGAAAACTGAAAAGACTCCCCACAAAACTGCTAGCACTGATAAACAAATACAGTAAATTTGCAGGATACAAAATTAATGCACAAAAATCTGTTGTATTTCTATACACCAAAAATGAAGCAACAGAAAGAGAAATTTAAGAAACAATCCCATTTACAACTGTAACGAAAATAAGAAGATACCTAGAAATAAACCAAAGAGATGAAAGGTCTATACTCTGAAAACTATAAAAAACTGATGAAAAAAACTGAAGATGACACAAAGAAATGGAAAGACATCCCACACTCATGGATTGGAAGAACAAATATTGTTAAAATGCCTTTGATACCCAAAACAATTTACACATGTAACACAATCCTATCAAAAAAACAATAGTATTTTTCACAGAACCAGAACAAACAGGTTTAAAATCTGTATGGGATCACAAAAGACCTCAAATAGCTAAAGCAATCTTGAAAAAGAAAAGCAAATCTGGGGGCATCACAATTCTGAAATGCAAGTTTTATTACAAAGCTGTAGTAATCCAAACAATATGGTACTCGCACAAAAATAGACACAGAGATCAACTGAACAGAGTAGAAAACACAGAAATAAACCCACAATTATATGGCCAATTAAATTATCTCTGACAAATCAGGAAAGAATACCAACGGGTAAAAGTCCTTTCAACAAATGGTGTCCAAAACCAGACAGCGACATGCAAAAGAATGAAATTAGACTACTTTCTTTCAACATACACAAAAATAAATTCAAATTCAAAATGGATTAAACCTAAATGTGAGATCCGAAACCACAAAAATCATAGAAAAGAACAAAGACAATAATTCCTTTGGCATTGGCTATAGCAACTTTTTTTCTAGATAGGTCCCTGAAACAAAGGAAACAAAAGCAAAAATAAACTATGGGAACTACATCAAAATAAAGAGCATCTGTGCAGTGACAGAAACAATCAACAAAACTAAATGGCAAACTATAGAATAGGAGAAATTTATAAATAACACACCTGATAAAGGGTTGACATACCTAATAAAGGGTTAGAATCCAAAATCTATAAAGAACTTACTAAGCTGAACACACACAAAATGAATAATCCAGTTTTAAAATATGCAGAAGACACAGACATTTTGCCAAAGAAGACTTACAGATGGTCAACACACACATTTGAAAAGATGCTCATTATCATATATCATCAGGGAAATGCAAATAAAAACTACAATGAGACATATCGTAAAAAAAAGTTGCTGTGGCTGATATCGAAGAGATTACTGCCTATGTTCTCCTCTAGGATTCTGATGGATTCCTGTCTCACATTGAGTTCTTTTATCCATTTTGAGTATATCTTTGTGTACGGTGTAAGAGAATGGTCGAGTTTCATTCTTCTACTTATAGCTGCCCAGCTTTCCCAGGAAACAAAAGTGAAAATAAACTTTTGGGACTTCATCAAAATCAAAAGCTTCCACACAGCAAAGGAAACAGTCAAAAAAACAAGAGGCAACCCAAAGAATGGGAGAAGATATTTGCAAATGACAGTACAGACAAAAAGTTGGTATCCAGGATCTATAAAGAACTCCTGAAACTCAACACACACAAGAGACAATCATATAAAGAAATGGGCACAAGATATGAACAAACCCTTCTCCAATGAAGACATACAAATGGCTATCAGACACATGAAAAAATGTTCATCATCACTAGCCATCAGGGAGATTCAAATTAAAACCACATTGAGATATCACCTTACACCAGTTAGAATGGCCAAAATTAACAAGACAGGAAACAATACATGTAGGAGGGGGTGTAGAGAAAGGGGAACCCTCTTCCACTGTTGGTGGGAATGCAAGTTGGTGCAGCCACTTTGGAAAACAGTGTGGAGATTCCTCAAGAAATTAAAAAATAGAACTTCCTTATGACCCTGCCATTGCACACCTGGCTATTTACACCAAAGATACAGATGTAGTGAAAAGAAGGGCCATCTGTACCCCAATGTTTATAGCAGCAATGGCCACGGTTGCCAAACTGTGGAAAGAACCAAGATGCCCTTCAACGGACGAATGGATAAGGAAGATGTGGTCCATATACACTATGGAGTATTATGCCTCCATCAGAAAGGATGAATACCCACCTTTTGCAGCAACATGGACGGGACTGGAAGAGATTATGCTGAGTGAAATAAGTCAAGCAGAGAGAGTCAATTGTCATATTTGTGGAGCATAACAAATACCATGGAGGACATGGGGAGTTAGAGAGGAGAAGGGAGTTGAGGGAAATTGGAAGGGAAGGTGAACCATGAGAGACTATGGACTCTGAACAACAATATGAGGGGTTTGAAGTGTTGGGGGGGAGTGAGGTTGGGGTACCAGGTGGTGGGTATTATAGAGGGCACAGATTGCATGAAGCAGTGGGTGTGGAACAAAAATAATGAATACTGTTATGCTGAAAATAAATAAAAAATAAATTAAAAAAAATAAAATGAGATATCACCTCACACCTGTCAGAATGGCTAAAATAAAAAACACCAGAATAGGAGTGGTGAGGATGTGAAAAAAAAAGGAAGTCTTGCAATGTTGGTGGTGGGAATGCAAACTGTTACAGCCACTGTGGAAAACACTATGGAGGTTCCTCAAAAAGTTAAAAATAGAAATACCCTACAAACAAACTGAGGGTTGCCGGGGGGGAGGGGGTTTGGGAGAAGGGGGTGGGATTATGGACATGGGGGAGGGTATGTGATTTGGTGAGTGCTGTGAAGTGTGTAAACCTGGTGATTCACAGACCTGTACCCCTGGGGATAAAAATATATGTTTATAAAAAATAAAAAATTAAAAAAAAAAAAAGAAAAAAAGAAATACCCTACAATCTACTAATTGTGCTACTGGGTGTTTTTTTGGGGGGGGGGGGGATTGTTCCTGTTTTTGATTTTGCAATACTGAGTTTTTAACCAAAGATTACAAAAACACTAATTCAAAGGGATCCATGCACCCCTATATTTACTGCAGAATTATTTAACAATAGCTAAGATATGGAAGCAACTGAGGTGACGATTGATAGAGGAATGGATAAAGAAGAATATTTTTCAGCCATAAAAAAAGAACAAACGTGGTTAAAACTAGAGAGAATGAGGGTGTATAGAGGGAGAAGGAACAAGATGTCAGGGAGGAGGTGACCTAAATATCATCGGGTCCCAGGAGTCCAGTTAGATAGTTTTCAAAGCATTCTGAACACATACAAACTCATCAGGTGATCGAAGAGAAGAAGAGCAACAATTCTAGGAACAGAAGAGCAACCACTGTCTGGAAGGTAGGATATGTGGAGAAGTGAATCCAAGGCAATATACAGGAAGATAGACTGTGGGGGGAGGTAGCTCTCAGCAAGCAGCGGAGCAACAGAGCACAAAATCAGAACTTTTAGAAGTTGGCTCCATCGAGGGACCTCACTCCAGAGGCTAAGCAGGGGTTAGAGCCCTCGCAGGAACAGTGTGGTCACAGAAATACCAGGGGTGTCTGGGTGTGGCAGACCTCCCAGGTATTGGAGCAGGGAAGCTGACAGCAGAGATGAAGCTGAGGAGGGGGCTCTCAGCTCGGGGTTACCTTAAACTATGATCTCAAAGAGCATGGACACCACAAGTCGCTGATTCAGGGAAACTCACCTTCCTCTTCTGGGAGGAACAGGATGGCAGGAATCTGCTGGGTTTGGAGACTCCAAACAGAGCCCTGCACCAGAGATAGAAATGCTTGGACACAGGCTGGAGACCAGAGAGATATGAGAGATTGACTGCTTTTCTCTCAGGGCACACTGAGGGGTGGGGCCCTGAGCTCTTGGTTCCTCCTGCCAGAGATTGGGAGACTGGCATCATTATTTCTGTCCTCCAAAGCTCTACAGAAAGCATTTAGGGAACAAAATCTCCCGAGACCAAAACTGTGCAGATTAGTTAGCCTGGCCCCTGGCAAGGCAGTGCAATTCTGGCTTGGGTAAAGACATTTGAGAATCCTGGCTAAAGGCCCCTCCCCCAGAAGACCAGCAAGAACATCCAACCAAGACCACCTTAACAGATCAGTGAGAACTGCAGAACACGAGCTAGGGAAAACAACACATAGAATTCATGGCTTTCCCCCCCATGATTCTTTTGTCTTTCAAAGTTAAATATTTTTAATTTTATTTTCTTATTTGGGTTTTTTTTTGAAAATCATAGAAAATAAATGTCTTTTTAATTAATTTATTTATTTTCAGCATAACAGTATTCATTATTTTTTCACCACACCCAGTGCTCCATGCAATCCGTGCCCTCTATAATACCCACCACCTGGTACCCCAACCTCCCACCCCCGCCACTTCAAACCCCTCAGATTGTTTTTCAGAGCCCATAGTCTCTCAAGATTCACCTCCCCTTCCAATTTACCCCAACTCCCTTCTCCTCTCTAACACCCCTTGTCCTCCATGCAATTTTCTTCTTTCCTATTTTAAACTTTTTAAACTATTTTATCTTATCTATACGTTTTTTAAAAATCTTTTTAAATTTTCATTGTTATATTCTATCCCTTCATTATATTTAACCTTATTTTTTGTATACATATAGGCTTTTCTTCCTTCTGGGATACAGTTTCTTCTAACAGATCAAAATATACCTTAAATCTAGTGCATGGCTTTGTTTTAGTCTCCAGCCTGCTCACATTCTTTCCTCTTTTTTTTTCAACCAACTTATTTTATCAATTCTTTTTTTTTTTTTTCAGTCACTCTGCCCCCATCAAAAGAAATGAAATATTGCCATTTGCGATGACGTGGATGGAACTAGAGCGTATCATGCTTAGCGAAATAAGTCAAGCAGAGAAAGACAACTATCATATGATCTGCCTGATATGAGGAAGTGGTGATGCAACATGGGGGCTTAAGGGGGTAGGAGAAGAATAAATGAAACAAGATGGAATTGGGAGGGAGACAAACCATAAGTGACTCTTGATCTCACAAAACAAACTGAGGGTTGCTGGGGGGAGGGGGGTTGGGAGAAGAGGGGTGGGGTTATGGACATTGGGGAGGTTATGGACATATGTGCTTTGGTGAGTGCTGTGAAGTGTATAAACCTGGCGATTCACAGTCCTGTACCCCTGGGGATAAAAGTATATGTTTATAAAAAATTAAAAATTAAAAAAATTTTAAAATATCAATACATGCAAAAAACCCTTCATTTATTCAACATTCATCCATGATAAAACTTAGAAAGCTAGTAGTATAAGGGATCTGTTATTATAATTGTCAAATAAAGACCCTAGGTGACCCCATAATAAATGTTCTTTGGTGTTTTCACCTTTTATAATTCTTTTCCCTTAAGTGTAGCCAAGATCTGTGACTTGACTCTAGCCATTAGAACATGGCAACTGTAAAGGAATCTTGCAGATATAATTAATTGTTAATTCTGAGTTAATCAAAAAGGGGTTATTCTATGTAAGCCTGATTGAAGCAGGTGAAATCCTTACAAGACGACTGAGCCCTCTCTGCAGGGCAATTCTTACTGGACTCATGAAGTAAAAAGCCGTATTGGAGAGGTCTACCTGACAAAGAAGAAGGAAGAGCCTTGCTATAGAATGAATATTTCTGTTCCTTCAGCTCCCAAATTAGTGTGTTAAACCGTAGTGTTTAATGTAATTGTATTTGGAGGTGGAGACTTTGGGAATTGATTATTCATGAAGGAGGAACCGTCATGAATGGGATTAGTGCCTTCATAATGGAGTCCAGAGAGAGCTCCCATGGTCCTGTGCAGTATGAAGAAACAGGAGGAAGACCAGCACCCATGAACCAGGAAGCAGGTCCTCACTGGACACTGAATCTGCCAGTGCCTTGAATATGGACTTCCCATCCTCCTGAACTGTGAGAAACAATATAATAAGATAGTTTAGCAAGATAGGTGAATCTAAGCTCAATATGCAAAATAATTTTATTTCTATAACCTAGCAACAGGAAATGAAATTGATTTTTTAAAATAATATTTATGGTAGGATCAAAAGTATCAAATAACTGGGAATAAATCTAAAAAATATATGCAAGACCTTTATAGGAAATTTTTTAAACATTGAGAGTTAATCAATTAAAATCATGTTTGGAAAACTCAGTATTATGAGAGAGAAAACACAAGCAGGGTGAGCAGCAGGCAGAGAGAGAAGCAGGCTCCCCAATGAGATAGGAGCCCAATGCAAGACTCAATCCGAGAACCCTGGAATAATGGCCTGAGCCACCCAGGCATCCCAGATCTGAATTTTATCATAAGGAAACATAAGAAAAACCTACACTGAAAGACATTCTATGTTACTGGAATTAACTCTTCAAAAAATTAAAAGTCCTGAAAATTCGGGAATGACTAAGGAACTGTTCAATACTGAAAGAGACTAAGAGACACAACATCGGAATTAAATACATGGCTCTGAACAGGAACTTTCTTGCTATAAAGGATATTACAGACAAGTGACAAAACTTAAAAAGAGCATGAGGACTAAATGATTAAATGATAGAATGTATAGGGTGCTTAGGTGGCTCAGTAGGTTAAGCAACTGCCTTGGGCTCACATCATGATTCCAGGGTCTTGGGATGGTGTTCTGTATCAGTCTCCCTGTTTTCAGCAGGGAGCTTGCTTCTCCATCTCCCTTTGCCTGCCACTCTGCCTACTTGTGCTCTCACTGTCCCTCTCTGTCAAAAAAATTAATGAAATCTTAAAAAAAAAAATGTATAGTTCAAATGGTTTAAATGGGTGCAGTTATATGCAGATTTTTTCAATGAACACATGACAGTACTGTAAGTGTATTTTCTCTTATGATTTTGAAAAGATTTTTATCTATTTATTTGACAGAGAGACAGAGATCACAAGTAGGCAGAGAGGAAGTCAGAGAGAGAGAGGAGGGAGCAGGCTCCCTGCTGAGCAGAGAGCCCAATGTGGGGCTCCATCCCAGAACCCTGGAATCATGACCTGAGTCGAAGGCAGAGGTTTTAACCCACTGAGCCACCCAGGCACCCCTCTTCCTTATGTTTTTTTTTAATTATTAATTTATTTTCAGCATAACAGTATTCATTGTTTTTGCACCACACCCAGTGCTCCATGCAATCTGTGCCCTCTCCAATACCTACCACCTGGTTCCCACAACCTCCCAACCCCAACCCTTCAAAACCCTCAGATAGTTTTTCAGAGTTTGTTTTTCATAGTCAATCATGGTTCACCTCCCCTTCCAATTTCCCTCAACTCCCTTCTCCTCTCCATCGCCCCTTGTCCTCCATGTTATGTTATGCTCCACAACTAAGTGAAACCATATGACAATTGACTCTCTCTGCTTGACTTATTTCACTCAGCATAATCTCTTCCAGTCCCGTCCATGTTGCTACAAAAGTTGGGTATTCACCCTTTCAGATGGAGGCATAATACTCCATAGTGTATATGGACCACATCTTCCTTATCCATTAGTCCGTTGAAGGGCATCTTGGTTCTTTCCATAGTTTGACGACCGTGGCCATTGCTGCTATAAACATTGGGGTACAGATGGCCCTT
>NW_026740193.1:0-2435 GCF_022355385.1 Mustela nigripes | reverse complement strand
AAGGAAGATGTGGTCCATATACACTATGGAGTATTATGCCTCCATAGTGTATATGGACCACATCTTCCTTATCCATTAGTCCGTTGAAGGGCATCTTGGTTCTTTCCATAGTTTGACGACCGTGGCCATTGCTGCTATAAACATTGGGGTACAGATGGCCCTTCTTTTCACTACATCTGTATCTTTGGGGTAAATACCCAGCAGTGCAATTGCAGTGTCATAGGGAAGCTCTATTTTTAATTTCTTGGATCTCCTAACTGTTCTCCAAAGAGGCTGCACCAAGTTGCATTCCCACCGACAGTCTAAGAGGGTTCTCTTTTCCCCACATCCCCTCCAACACATGTTGTTTCCTGTCTTGCTAATTTTGGCCATTCTAACTGGTGTAAGGTGGTATCTCAATGTGATTTTAATTTAAATCTCCCTGATGGCTAGTGATGATGAACATTTTTTCAGTTGTCTGATAGCCATTTGTATGTCTTTATTAGAGAAGTTTCTGTTCATATATTCTGCCCATTTTTTCTTATATGATTGTCTCTTTTGTGTGTGTTGAGTTGGAGGAGTTCTTTATAGTTTCTGAATATCAACCTTTTTTCTGTACTGTCATTTGCAAATATCTTCTCCCATTCCATGGGTTGCCTCTTTGTTTTTTTTACTGTTTCCTTTGCTGTGCAGAAGCTTTTGATTTTGATGAAGGATACAAAGTCAATGTACAGAAATCAGTGGCTTTCTTATACACTAACAATGAAAATACAGGAAGAAAAATTAGAGAATTGATTCCATTTACTATAGCACCAAGAACCATAAGATTCCTGGGAATAAACCTAAGCAAAGAGGTAAAGGATCTGTACTCGAGGAACTACAGAACACTCATGAAAGAACTTGAAGAAGACACAAAAAGATGGAAGACCATTCCATGTTCTTGGATCGGAAGAATAAACATTGTTAAAATGTCTATACTGCCTAGAGCAATCTATACTTTTAATGCCATTCTGATCAAAACTCCACCAGTATTTTTCAAAGAGCTGGAGAAAATAATCCAAAAATTTGTATCGAATCAGAAGAGACCCCGAATCGCTAAGGAAATGTTGAAAAACAAAAATAAAACTGGGGGCATCACATTACCTGATTTCAAGCTTTACTACAAAGCTGTGATTACCAAGACAGCATGGTACTGGCATAAAAACAGACACATAGACCAGTGGAACAGAGTAGAGAGCCCAGATATGGACCCTCAACACTTTGGTCATATAATCTTTGACAAAGAATGAAAAAGTATCCAGTGGAAAAAATGACAGTCTCTTCAATAAATGGTGCTGGCGAAACTGGGTAGCTATATGTAGAAGAATGAAACTCGACCATTCTCTAACACCGTACACAAAGATAAACTCGAAATGGATAAAAGACCTCAACATGAGACAGGAATCCATAAGAATCCTAGAGGAGAACATACGCAGTAACCTCTTCGATATCAGCCACAGCAACTTCTTTGAAGATAAGTCTCCAAAGGCAAAGGAAACAAAAGCAAAAATGAACTTTTGGAACTTCTTCCTTATGATTTTAATAACATTTTCTTTTGTATAACTTACTTTATTGTAAAAATATAGTATGGAATACATATAACACAAAATACAGGTTAAGTAACTGTTTTTGTACACGTAAGTTTTCTGGCCAACAGTAGATTATTAGTACTCAAGTGCTTGGGGAGTCAAAAGTTATTCACATATTCCAAGCTGCAAAGGGTCAGTGACCTTAACCCCTGCATTATTCAAGGGTCAACTGTATTAGAATTCATTGTCTGATTGTCAAGGTGGTACAGTAGTTATGTGGAATGTACTGACTTGCAGGATATAAATGCTATGGTAATCAGACATAATTTAACAATTATCTTGCAAATGGTTCTGGGGTAAAAGTTCCTTTTTTTCTTCTAATTTTAAGACTGTTCTATAAAAGTAAAAAATAAACAGAAAAGGTGAAAAGCCTTAAGCAATTCTTATTTCAACATGAGGGAAGAGCTATGAATCAGTATTTATTTATTTATCTACTTTTTAAATTTTTTAAAAGATTTTATTTATTTGACACAGAGAGAGAGAGAGAGATCACAAGTAGGCAGAGAGATAGATGGAGAGAGAGATGGAAGCAGGCTCCCCGCTGAGCAGAGCTCCTGATGTGGGGTTCGATCCCAGGATCATGAGACCATGATCTTAGCTGAAGGCAGAAGCCCAACCCACTGAGCCGCCCAGGCAACCCAGAATCAGTATTTAAAATTAAAATTATACATAGGTATTATGGTACTATAAAAATTAGAATACGTGTAAACATTGACAATAAACTTAGCAGCAATATATCAAAATAATGTCTGTCTAAATCTCTACGTTCATATGCAGCAATAAAAATTGGAAAATACCAAGAAGTTATCAATTAACATGACTGAAGTA
>NW_026740192.1:0-12313 GCF_022355385.1 Mustela nigripes | reverse complement strand
TTTTTTTTTTTTTTTAAGATTTTATTTATTTATCAGAGAGAGGGCGAGAGAGCAAGCACAGGCAGACAGAATGACAGGCAGAGGCAGAGGGAGAAGCAGGCTCCCTGTTGAGCAAGGAGCCCGATGCGGGACTCTATCCCAGGTCGCCGGGATCATGACCTGAGCCGAAGACAGCTGCTCAACCAACTGAGCCACCCAGGCGTCCCAAGATCTTTGACATGTCTTTGGTATAGGGGTGGTATCATTCATGTTGAAGTTTGTGTGTGTGCTTGTTCACTTGAGAGCTTGGGATGTTTGAGGTGGTGGGTCATGGATGTTGATCAGTAGGAGAAATTAAAGCATTAGTGGTAGTGCTGTTTCGTGTATTCTCTTCCTTATTGCTAGTCAGTGTTGAACTCTTGGTACTATGAGTAGTGCAAGGTTTGCCAACCTGGTGCACGAATTACTGAATTGTTGTCTCTGAAGTTTTTCTGTCATGTATTCCTTGGATCTTAGATTTGTTTTACAGAACTGTAACATTTATACTATGAATCATTTGATTTTGTTGGTATTGTATAGTAATCCTACAGCAGAGTATACAACCTTGTGACATGGAGCTGATACTAATAGTTTCTTAAAGTTCTTGTTAAGTTCTTCTTGTTTTTGCTTTTGAATTTCTAAATCTTGATATTTCTATTACTCTTTTTCTAAGATACTCACAGAGCTCACCATTGATCTTCATCATTTATTGGGGACTAATGCTTCCACTTTTCCTTTCTTGGATTATTTGCAGAACTAAAAGGATTTGGGGAAGAAGGAATCTCCACTTTTATAATTACAGTACTTAGTACTTAGGAGGATATTGTCTCAGTTGTCTGAGTATCTCATTTATACTGTTCTCAGGGTAAGATGATCATGCAGGATAAACTGGAGAAGGAGAGGAATGATGCCAAGAATGCAGTGGAAGAATATGTGTACGAGATGAGAGACAAGCTTAGTGGGGAATACGAGAAGTTTGTGAGTGAAGATGTAAGTATGTGCCTACCTACTTGGTGTCTTCTGGGAGCAGCCTTAAATGTGGTAGGCACATTTGTTGACATCTGTAGGTAGACAGTCAAATGATTAAAAATGTTTTTTTTTGGGGGAAAAGTTTTATATATATATATATATTTTTTAAATTTGACAGAGACAGCAAGAGGGGGAACACAAGCAGGGGGAGTAGAAGAGGGAGAAGCAGGCTTCCCCCTGAGTAGAGAGCCCAGGACCCTGGGATCATGACCTGAGCCAAAGGCAGATGCTTAACAGTGGAGCCACCCAGAGGCTCCAAGTTTTATATTTCTTATAATGCATTGTTTCCCAAAGTCTTGTCTTCATATGTCACTTTTTTCTTTTTCTTTTTTTGTAATGCATCACTTTTTGATACATTTGCATGCCATTATTTACCTGGTGTTTTTCCTTAAGTCAGCCCACCCTTCTCTCATGTTTTTGTATTTTAATTCACTTAAAAAAATTGAGGTATAATTGACAACGTAACATTACTTTCAGGAGTACAATATAATGATATTTGTATATATTATGAAATGATCATACAAGTCTAGTTTAACATCTGTCACTATACACAGTTTAAAAACTTATTTTCTCTTGTTTGTTTATTTTAAATGAAAGATTTTTATTTATTTAATTGACAGAGATCACAAGTAGGCAGAGAGGCAGGCAGAGAGAGAGAGGAAGGGAAACAAATTCCCTGCTGAGCGGAGAGCCTGATGTGTGGCTCCATCCCAGGACCCTGGGATCATGACCTGAGCCGAAGGCAGAGGCTTAACCCACTGAGCCACCCAAGCGCCCCTTTATTCTTGTTTATTATTAGCAGCTTTCAAATAGCCAATACAGTGTTTTATATAGGGCACATTTTTAAGAAGATTTTATTTATTTATTAAGATTTTATTTATTTGATAGAGATCACAAGTATGCAGAGGCAGGCAGAGAGAGAGGGGGAAGCAGGCTCCCTGCTGAGCAGAGTGCCCTATGTGGGGCTCGATCCCAGGACTCTGAGATTATGACCTGAGCTGAGGGCAGAGGCTTTAACCCACTGAACCACTGCCTGGGTGGTTTATTTTTTATAGCTTACGTTATTATTATTTTTTTTTTAAAGAAGATTTTATTTATTTGAGAGAAAGCGCAAGAGAGCATGAGCACGAGTGGGCAGGGAGAGGAAGAAGCAGATGCTTAACTGACTGAGCCACTCAGGCCCCCCAGCTTACACATTTTTAAATGCAGTTTTTATTTCTGAAATTTTCAAATAACCATATTAATCCAAAATTTTAAACCTATCCCCTGCAGCAGAGAATAATAAAACCATCTGTAGTTATCAAGCAAAACGACATTGCCATTCTTGTCTGTGTCCCTTGTCTGTCCCCTCCCCTCACATCCCCTCTCTCACCCTGTATTTTAAAGCAAACTCAGATACTGCAGTCTTTGCCTGTGACTTCACTGGTCATTCAGCTGATTTTTGACTGACCCGACATAATATTTTCTTCATATTTAGGATCGTAACAGTTTTACCTTGAAACTAGAAGATACTGAAAATTGGTTATATGAAGATGGAGAAGACCAGCCAAAGCAAGTTTATGTCGATAAATTAGCGGAATTAAAAGTAAGTACTTCTTGGGGGTGCCTGGCTGGCTTGGTTGGTGGAGTTATGTGACTCTTGATATTACATTCGTGAATTCAAGCCTGATGTTGGGCCTAGAGCTTAATTAAATAAAGCAGGAGGATGGAGAGCATTTCCTTCTGTATTTTCTTTTTTTTCCTTTAAAAAAGTGCGTCTTGAAAGCAGAAGTGTTCTGAAACTCAAACCCATGCTGTAATTTCAAAGAATTCATCTCAAAATTGGGAGGAATTCTCATATCAAGTAATGAAGACAGGCTGAAAGTGATGGAAGAACTATACCCTTTATCACATATGGTCATTTTCTTATTTTTAGAACCTTATAGTAACAAAATTATTTTTCTGAAAGTTCAGTTTGGATTTAAAATGTTTTTCTGACGGAGATTGCATTCTTGGTGTGGCATTTGAGACTAGAAAGATGTGACTTGTCCTAAAGGCACCTGTAGTGCAGTTGAGGCGGGGTTGTTTATATAGTTTTGATTTTCGTTAAAGTGACTGGTTTTGTATTTAAGGAATCTGATCATTAACCATTAGGGTTAAAAGTACAAAAAAATGAGGGTGCTGAAATAGCTCAGTTGGGAGAGTGTTAAGCTTCAGATCTAAAGGTCCCTGGTTCGTTCCTGGTACATGGAATGTTTTAGTGCACGTCCACCGTCATGGCTTTCCTCTGAGTTAGGGGCTATAAATGAATGAAGTGATTGTGTTTTAATAAAACTTAATTAAAAAAAAAATACAGGGGTGCCTGGGTGGCTCAGTGGGTTAAAGCCTCTGCCTTCAGCTCAGGTCATGGTCTCAGGGTCCTAGGATTTGGCCCCGCATCGGGCTCTCTGCTCGGTGAGGAGCCTGCTTCCCCTTCTCTCTCTGCCTGCCTCTCTGCCTACTTGTGATCTCTCTCTGTCAAAATAAATAAATAAAATTAAAAAAAAAATACAAAAAATGATATAAGGTTGAGGCCTTTGTTGGCAAAAGGATGCAAATGTGCAAGAAGTTTTCACATTTCTGTGGATTACTTTGTCAAATTGGCCACTTTGATGAACCTCTGAAATGGAATTGTTCAAGGATGGTGCCTGCAGTCTTCTTGTCATTACGGAAGGATAAGAAGAGCTTCCAGTGCCATGTCTCTGAAGAAGTCTTTTGCTTTACTTTTTTTTCTTTAAAAGATATATTTATTTTTGTCAGAGAGAGAGAGATCACAAGTAGGCAGAGAGGCAGGCAGAGAGAGAGAGAGAGAGAGAGAGGAGGAAGCAGGCTCCCTGCTGAGCAGAGAGCCCGACGAGGGACTCCATCTCAGGACCCTGAGATCATGACCTGAGCCGAAGGCAGCAGCTTAACCCACTGAGCCACCCAGGCGTCCTGCTTTACTTTTTACTATAGGAGATGTCAAACACTTTCAAGTACAACAATAGCTTTAACGGCTGTCAGCTTATGGCCAGTTTTTGTTTCTTTTCTGTTCCCTCCCACTCCCATTTATTGAAGAAAGTCCCTCATGTTATATTTAATCTGAAAATATTTCAGTATATATTTAAAAGAAAATGTTGTAACCTTAAGCTATACTATTACCATGTTTAAGAAGGTGTCACCAGGGGCACCTGGGTGGCTTAGTCGGTTAAAGCCTCTGCCTTTGGCTCAGGTCATGGTCCCAGGGTCCTGGGATCGAGCCCTGCATCGGGCTCTCTGCTCAGCGGGTATCCTGCTTCCTCCTCTCTCTCTGCCTGCCTTTCTGCCTACTTGTGATCTCTGTCTGTCAAATAAATAAATAAAAATTAAAAAAAAAAAAAAAAAAGAAGAAGGTGTCCCCATGCATTCAGTTTTCATGTTCCAATTGTTTCATAAATTAGTTGTTAGTTTGACCATGAAAATCCCCATAAGGACCGTAAATTTTACTGCTTTGTCTCTTCATTCTGTGTAGTTCTTCCATCATTTCTGCCCCCTTATTCATTTATTTAAAAAAGTAGTTTAGATGTCCTAGGTCAGATTTTTACCTGGTCTGGATTTTGCTGATTTTCATTCTGTGCTATTTATTATTATCTAATTCATTTCTGTGCTATTTATCACCATCAGGTAAATTGATGGTTAGAATTAGAGGCTTCATTAGATTTCGTTTTCAAAAAAAATTTTTGGCAGGTATGGTTCTTACTAAGTACTATATATCACATCAGGAGGCACCTCATTTTGGGTTGTCTCCCTCTCTGTTTTGAGAACTAGGTCTCCGGTGACAAGTTGAAGTGGCTCCACATGGAGTGGTATAGAGGTATAGTCTCATATCTAGCCTTATGATAGATTACAGTGGGATGGGAAGAGATACTGGGTTTTTTACATGAAGGATATGGTGATGAAATGTACTTTAATCCATAGTAGATCTGAGTAATAGTAGAAACAATACTACTCTGATAATTGAAGCATTCTTTCTTATGTTAAGAATCTAGGTCAACCTATTAAGATGCGATTCCAGGAATCTGAAGAAAGACCAAAATTATTTGAAGAACTAGGGAAACAGATCCAACAGTATATGAAAGTAATCAGCTCTTTCAAAAACAAGGTACATTTTTTCTTTTCCTACTGTTATTTTGGTAAAGTTTTGAGGCATTTACATAGCAATCTTTTGCTTTTCTAAAATTGTCGTTTAATAATACTGTTTTTTGGGATGTTAGTGTAATGTGTAGAATATTTCATACAGTCTTACTAAGAACCCTGGGATATGCTACTCTCTTTAATAGGAGAATCTGGAAGTGAGCAATATTGTTCTCTTTCCTTTTCTTGCTGTGAAATGCTTCATCAGTGACTTAACCTGCTGTGTCCTGGTCTTTCTGAGAACCATTAGGCCGTATGGTTTGGTTTGTTATGCAGATGTAGAACTGTCTGAATAGAAAACAACTTAACAATTTTTTGAGCACTGTGTGATATACATTGCATAAATACATTATTTCATTAAATCCACAGAGTACCCTAATAGTAGGTAGGTGATCATGTCAGTAATAGTTACAGGTAACTTGTAACTTCTTTAAGCCTCACTGTCCTTAAGTAACACCAAAGATTAATCTTGAGAGGTGGGGTTTGGCCTGAGGTCTGACTCTACACATTTTGGGTTTCTAACCACTCCACTCTACTCCAGGTTCCTGATGGACAGTCATTGTAAGAAACTTAACGAGAGATTTATTGGTCTTTTTTTTTTTTTTTTTTTAAAGATTTTATTTATTTATTTGACAGAGAGATCACAAGTCGGCGGAGAGTCAGGCAGAGAGAGAGAGAAGCAGGCTCCCGCTGAGCAAAGAGCCCGATGCGGGGCTCGATCCCAGGACACTGAGATCATGACCTGAGCCGAAGGCAGCGGCTTAATCCACTGAGCCACCCAGGCGCCCCTATTGATATTTTTAAAGAAAACTCTCACACTGTTCTTTTCAGTATATCTATTAGAATCTAAAGTAAAACTTTCCAAATTTAGAAGTATCCGGGTAATACTGTCTCTGTGTCTCCAACTTCAGTTCCTCCCCACTCCCTCTCAGAGATGGTGTTGCTCATGGTGTGTCTGGTGAGAAATCATTTCACAGAGGAGCAAGGAATTGGTAAGGAGTAAGGAATTGGTAAGTGGGGAAAGAGAGCCCCACCCAGGTAGGGAGAGCCCCACCCAGGTAGGAAGCAGCCATCTCACCTCCCTTCCTCTGAGCAGGACCAAAAATTCCAGAGGGGGAAATCAGGACAAGGCTAACTGTTTTACATTATTTGCACATTCAAAAGAGGAAGAATTTTCTTTTTTCCTCTCCTGACATATCTTTCTCCCACAGAGTTGTAAGTTCCATAAATTATCTTTCATTATCTTCTTTATTTCAGTAGTCTTCAAATTCTGAATACCTTCAAAATGATTTTCAATCTATAAATATCATCATACATTTTTAAGTTGTCTAAAATTTATCATTCTAACTTTAATAGTTTTAAAGAATGTAATCTCTGATATATACTAAGTATTGATATATTTAAAGAAGCCATTAGATCTCTTTAAAATGTGCTCAATAAAATCTAAACATGATTGTAATTTGATTTTGCATTTGAAAAATTTGAGCAAACTCTTATTTTTTTTAAGGTGGATATTTATTTATTTATTTATTTTTAGATTTCTTTTCAGTGTACCAGATTTCATTGTTTATGTACCACACCCAATGTTCCAAGCAAACTCTTCTTTAACAATAGTATTATATTATTCTTTTTTCCCTAAAATTTATATTTTATTCTATTTTGCTCATAATATTTTAGTCTACTCTCTGTGAAAAGAATCTGCATAATCAGACCCACTTTGAGACAGAAATTTTAATTACATGACCAAGGAACAATCATCTGACCTCTAAATTCAAATTCTGAGGTAGAATATTTGTTAGACGTTCTTCGAAATTTTCTCTTTTATCACTATGAAATGTCCTTTTTAATAGCTAGGAATACACTTGGTTTTGAAGTCTCTTTTATCGATATTAAATATCTACTCCAGTTTTATTATACTCACTGTTCTCATGGTATATCTTTTTCCATTCATTGGCTTGCATCTTATGCCTTTATAGTTAAAGTGCATCTTTTTAAGGCAGCATATGTTGGATCTTACTTTTATATTTACTCTTACTCTCTGTCTCTAGAGAGATTAACAAAGATAAAATGGCTAGATCATTAGCTTTTAAACAAATAATAGCTTTAATGGTATACAATTCATATAACTTATGGTTCTCCATTTAAAAGTGTGCAACTCAGTGGTTTTTACAATGTTCACAAAATTGTACATTCATTACCACTATCTTATTTTGGAACATTTTCATTATCCCTACCCCCAAAACCTTGTACCCATAAGTAGTTACTCCCTATTACTTCTCTTTTCAACCTCTCCGAACCACTAATGTATTTTCTGTTTCTATAGATCTGCCTATGCTAGATATTTCATATGAATAATCATCTAACAAGTGCCCTTTGGTGACTAGCTTCTCTCATAGAACATAGCATTTTTTAAGATCCCATGTTGTAGCATGTATCAGTACTTCATTCCTTTTTATGGCCAAATAATATTCCATTGTATGGATGACTGCATTTAATTTATCCATTCATTTGAAAGATGTTTGTAATTTCCATTTTTTGTTTTTATGTATAATGCTGCTATGAACATTTGTGTAAAAGTCTTTTGTAGACACAGATTTTCAGCTCTCTTCGGTATACATGTCAAAGTTGAATGCTGGGTCTGGGTTATATGATAACATGATAACTCTGTGTTTAACATTTCAAAGAACTGCCAATTTGTTTTTCAAAGTGGCTACACAATTTTACAGTCTTACCATATTTGAAGATCCAAATGTCCCTCCATCCTCATCAATACTTTTTATCATGCATTTTTTTTTTAAAGCCATCCTAGTGGGTGTGGATTGGTATCCCACTGTAGTTTTTGACCTGCATTTCCCTGATGGTTAATGACATCGATCATGTTTTCATATACTTATTGGCTATTTTTATATCTTCTCTAGACAAATACCTTTTCAAATCTCTTTTCTGTTTTTCAGTTTGGTTACTTGTCCTTTTATTGTTAAGTTCTTTATTTACTCTGGGTACTGGTCCCTTATTAGATATGTGATTTGAAAATATTTTAGCTCATTCTGTGTGTTATTGTCATTTGAAGGACAAAAGTGTTTAATTTTCTTGAAGTTCAATTTATCTATCTTTTTCTTTTATTCTTTGTGCTTTTGGTGTCTTATCTAAAAAACTACTGCCTAATCCATGATCACTAAAATTTATATTTTATATATTATCTTTTTCTCTAGGAGCTTTATAGTTTGAACTCTTACAGTTAGCCCTATAATCCATTTTGAGGTAATTTTTGCATATAATGTGAGATTAGGGTCCAACTTCCTTCTTTTGCATGTGCCTATTCAGATGTTCCAGTACCATTCTTTCCTTAGTGAATTGTCTTGGCATCCTTTTCAAAAATCAACTTGGCATCAAGGTAAGGGTTTATTTTTGGACTCAGTTCTATTCCATTGATCTATATGTGTATCTTTATGCTAGTGTCACATTGTCTTGATTAGTGTAGATTTGTATTAAGTTTTGAGTTTGTAAAGTATGAGTTCTCTGACTTTGTTTTTCTTTTTTAAGATTGTTTTAGTTATTCTGGGTCCCTTTCATTTCCATATGAATTGTGGGATCAGCTTGTCAATTTATGCATAAACATCAGCTAGAATTTTTACAGGAATGGCACGGAATCTGCAGATCACTTTTGCAATGTTCCATCTTAACAATGTTAAGTATTCTGATCTATAAATGGGATATTCTATTTATTGGTATCTTTATTTCCTTTCAACAGTTTTGTAGGTTGAATGTATAAATCTTCCTCTCCTTTTGTTAATTTTATTCCTTTTGTTAATTTTATTCTTTTTTGATGTTATTATAAATGAAATTTTTTCTTAATTTCACTTTTGAATTGTTCATTGCTAGTGTATAGAAATAAAATTAGCTTATGTATATTAATCTTATGCCATGATGAATTCATTTGTTCTAATAATCTTTATTTATTTATTTATTTATTTAAAAGATTTTATTTATTTACTTGAGAGAGAGACAGTGAGAGAGAGCATGAACGAGGAGAAGGTCAGAGAGAGAAGCAGACTCCCCATGGAGCTGGGAGTCCGATGCGGGACTCGATCCCGGGACTCCAGGATCATGACCTGAGCCGAAGGCAGTCGTCCAACCAACTGAGCCACCCAGGCATCCCGATTTGTTCTAATAATTTTTAGGGGATGCCTTAAGATTTTCTATATATAAATTCATGTAATCTGAGAATAGGGATAGTTTGATTTCTTCCTTTACAATACAGATTCTGTTTATTCTTTTTCTTGCCTGTTGCCTTTGCTAGAACCTCCAGGAAAGTGTTGATTAAGAGTGGTAAGAGGAGACATTCTTGTCTTCTTCCTGATCAGGGGAAAGTTTTCAGTCATCTACCATGAAGTATGATGTTAGCTATGGATTTTCACAGATGCTTTTTATCTGATTGGGAAGGTATGCTGGATTGTATCACATTCTTTTTCTATGTCTCTAGAGATGAGCATGTGTTTTCCTTTCTTTATTCTATTGCTCTGGTGTATTACACTGATTACTTTAATATGTTAAAGCAACTGGTCATGGTGTATAATCCTTTTTATGTATGTGTTTCTGGATGCAGTTTGCTGGTATTTTCTTTTTCAGGATTTTTTCATCTATATTCATAAAAGATATTGGTCTGTAGTGCTCTTTTTTTGTTATGTTGATCTCTTGGTCTGATTTTGGTGTCAGTGTAGTACAACTTCATACAATCAGTTGAGAGGTGTTATTTGCACTTCCATCTTTTGAAAATAGACCATTAACTTTTAATATAATAATTGAAATAGTTGGATTCAAGTGTAGCATTTTATTATTTGTTCTCATCCTTTCTGTCTTTTATTCCACAGCTGTTACCCCTTTTACTCCTCTCTCCTTTCTTGACTTCTTTTGGATTACTTGAACATTATTTTAACATTCAATTTACATTCATCTGCTTAATTTTTGTCTACATATCTTTGCATTATTTTTCAGTGGTTGTGGTTGAATTGCATTACATATACCAACCTTTCATAGTCAACTATGGTTAACCTATTAATTAGTTAATTATGGTTAATTTTACTACTTCATGTCAAATGTAGAAAATTTGCATTTATACAGCTCTCTTTAACTCCCAAGATCCTTTATGTTATACATATCATATATGTATCTACATACATTGAAAATCCCAACACAGTGTTATAATTTTTGCTTTTAGCAGATCTTCTCAGGAAAAAAATAATCTTTTTATTATTTATTTATTTTTTAAAGAATTATTTATTTGAGAGAAAGAGTGAGAGCAGTTGGAGGGAGCAGAGGGAGAGAGAGAGAATACTCAAGCCAACTCCCTGATGAGCATGGAGCCTGAGGTGGGGCTCAATCCCAGGACCCTAAGATCATGATGTGAGCTGATAACAAGAGTCAGATGCTTAACCACCTAAGCCACCCATGGAAAAAAATAATATTTTTAATTTACTCAGATGTTTAGTTCTGTTTTTCTTCCCTTATTTCTGAAGATTCAGGTTTTCCTGTAGTGTTATTTTCCTTGGATTTGAAAAATCTACTTTATTGTTTTTTGTAGACCATGTCTGCTGTTGATGAATTTTATTCGTTTTCATTGATTAGAGAACATCTTCATTTTTCCTTCATTTTTGAAGGATACTTTTGATCAATATAGAATTCTGGGTTGACAGTTCTGTCAACAGCTTAAAGATGTTGTTCCACTGTCTTCTGGCCTCCATTTTTTTTTTTTTAATTTTTTGAAGATTTTATTTATTTACTTGAGAAAGAGAGCAGGGAGAAGCAGAGGAGGAGGGAGAAGGACAAGCATAGTCCACACTGATCATGGAGCCTGACATAGGGTTCAATCTCAGGATCCTGAGACCATGAGTTAAGCTGAAGCTAAGAACTAGACGCTTTACTGACTAAGCCACTTAGGAGCCTCTGGCCTCCATTATTTCTGAATGAACAATTGATGATTATTCAAATCATTATTCCACTGTATGTCATAGTTTTTTACTCTGGCAGCTTTTAAGATTTTTCTTTATATTTTATTTTCAGAAGTTAGGTTATTCTGAGTTAGAATTTATTTTTTGTTGAATTTATCTTGTTTTAGATAGTCAAGAGCTGTGAAAGGTCTGAGATTTTTACCCTACTTTCAAGAAAACAAGTTAGCCTGATACAATTTCATGGATACTGAAGGAAGACATGTTACTCTTGGGTAAGAGACAAAGGATTTTATTGCTCATGGTGCTTTAGACAGTGTGAGCTTTAGGTTCCTATTGATTCCCTTTGCCTCTCAAGTCCTGTGGTATGACATAGAACAGTCAAGGAGGATGCCGTACACGCAGTGGATTTGAGTCACAGCTGAGGAAACTCCAGTCTTTTAAAGGGCACTAAAAACAAACCTGCCCAGATTTTGCCTAAAAAGAGACCTTGTCTTTATTATGGTCACAAAACAAATTCGTTCTTTGTCTCAGAGGGAGAAACTGTCTCTATCATCCAAGATTATTTGTTACACAAACATGCCTGAGAAGATAATCTGAAATAAAAGCTGATACAAAATGTACAGAACTGCTGTAGAGAACTATCTTTCAACAGGAGTATGCTGAACTTTTGGATCTGTTCATATATGGTTTTTATCAAAAATTATAAATTTTGGCTACTATTTCTTCAAGTATTCAACCCTAATCTTTTTCTTCTCTCTTTATGGGACTACAAAGTCATGTGTATTAGACTTTTTGATGATTTCCCATAGGTCTCTGATGTTCTGTAATTTTTTTTCTTTTTTTTTGTAGAAGGTACTCATTTTATAAATGGAAGTTTGACTTATAGTTACCCATTTAGCCAAGCACCAGTTCCCTTTCACCCTCCCCCCACCAGCAACTGCCTATCTATTTCCTGTTTCTGAGTTTGGTTTTATAAGGTTCCACATATAAATGAGATTATACAGTATTTGTCTTACTCTATAAGACTTAAATAACTTAGCAAAATGCCCTCAAGTTTCATCCATGGTGTCACAAATGGGAAGATTTCCTTCCTTTATCAAGGCCAAATTGTATTCTGTGTGTGTGTGTGTGTGTGTGTGTGTGTGTGT
>NW_026740191.1:6860-12325 GCF_022355385.1 Mustela nigripes | reverse complement strand
AAGGCTGCAAGCTTTTTCCCATTGAGGATGGTATTTGCTGTGGGTCTTTCAAATATAGATTTGATGAAGTTCAGGAATGTTTCCTCTATCCCTATACTTTGAAGTGTTTTAATCAGGAATGGATGCTGCATTTTGTTAAATGCTTTTTCTGCATCAATTGAGAGGAGCATGTGGTTCTTCTCTCTTCTCTTATTAATTTGTTCTAACACATTGATTGAGTTGTGAATGTTGAACCATCCTTGTAGCCCAGGAATGAATCCCACCTGGTCATGGTGGATAATCTTTTTAATGTCTAACACTAAATAATTTTTAATTTTTTTTATAATGAGGTAGTAGATTTCAGTTTCAGGGCCTTGAGCAAACAACACCATCTCTTTAGAGTTTAAGGGTGTTATCTCATTTGTATTTTTTGGCCTTCTTTTTCTGGCAAGTGATACAGACTTCTAATTACTTAAAGCTGTGAAATAATTTTAGATTAGAGGGATAAGATTTTATTTAAAAAAATAAGTATTCAAGTAATATCCAAGTGAGTTGACCTTTAAAAGGTCATGTCAGTCCATCATTTTGATTAAGGACAACCTTTCTAGTACCCACAGAGGAGTTGGAAGCAGGTTCTCTTTTACCAAGCAAATGGGTTTGTGAAGTGACTGCAGATGTGTAAGGCGTAGATTAAATACATGTGACTTTTAATGATATCCCAACTTCCCTAAACCCAGTGAGGAAGAAGATCCCTGTCAATAAGAGCTATAATTTTTTGATTTTCAGACTGATCATTCTAACTCTTTGAGTCCCCTAGGAAGCTTGTGATTTCTCTGTGTCCAGTCAGTGAAGATCAGACTTTCTGTCAGTGGGCCTCAGTGAGAGAGAACACTATGTAGTAATGGAAGGAATTGGTGGGCATCCCAGTGTTTCTGGCTGCCCTGGAGTACTGGCCATCAGAGTGTACCTAACCTTAATTAATGGGGGCTATCCTTACCAGAGGGGGGCTGGCCGGGCTTAGAAAAAGAGGAATCTTCGTGGTGCCTGGGTGGCTCAGTTGGTTGAAAGACTGCTTCCAGCTCAGGTCATGATCCTGGAGTCCCTGGCTGCAGTCCCTCACTGGGCTCCCTGCTCAGCGGGAAGTCTGCTTCTCCCTCTGAACCTCCCCCCTCTCATGCTTTCTCTCTCTGTCTCTCTTCCTCTCTCTCTCTCTCTCAAATAAATAATAAAAGTAAAAATCTTTAAAAAAGAGCAATCCTGAACATTACATAATTCTGAAAGGCAAGCACCCTCTTACATTTCAACATACAACTGGTATCTCCCCTCAAGCATCATATGATTAAAATAACTTGCAAATAAAGGAAGACCTTTAAGCTTCAACCATGTTAGGAACTATCTGGTGACAAGTGAAAAAAACCTCTTGATAGAAGTATTAGTGTGGAGGCTCCTAGCCCCACTTGCAAAGGACCAGGACCCCTGTATGGGGCTAGTCAAGAATAGTACCAGTGGGTGTAGCACAAAGTCACAGAAGTGTCCCTGAGTGAGGCTGAAGCAGGATGAGGCCAGGCCATCTGTTCCTCTAAGATGGACGCGTCAGTCCATCTTCTCTTTTTTTTTTTTTTTTAAAGATTTATTTATTTATTTGACAGAGATAGATCACAAGTAGACCGAGAGGCAGGCAGAGAGAGAGGAAGGGAAGCAGGCTCCCCGCCAAGCAGAGAGCCCGATGTGGGACTCAATCCCAGGACCCTGAGATCATGACCTGAGCCGAAGGCAGCGGCTTAACCCACTGAGCCACCCAGGCGCCCCAGTCCATCTTCTCTTGATGCTGCTGAGATTCAATTCACCCAAGTCCTGCTGCTCTGAGTGGCTGATTGTCACGTGTCCTTTCAATGTTACTTGGCTGTTGACAGGGAGAGAAAGTGCTGACCTCTTTTTTTTTTTTTTAATTTTTTTTTAAACATATATTTTTATCCCCAGGGGTACAGGTCAGTGTGATGGCACACGCACACTTTCAGCGTGGAATAAATACCAATAAATGCCAGTTCCTCTCCCTCCCCAGGCCTTACTTTACTTAACCCCAAATGTTGCTTGGAGGAAACACTCACTTTTGAAAAGGAAGGGGAAGATTCAGAATTATTTACTCTATCCAGTCAGCCATCTAACTGGCTTTATTATACTTTGCCAACTGCTGTGCCAGGGGTTCGGTTCCAGGAGTGACAGTGCGGACAGGGGACAGAATTTTCTATGGTATCTGCCCCTGCATCTCTTCATCCATTTCTCCATCCATCCAGCAAGTATACACCGAGTACCTGTGTGTCAGGCAATGTGCAGTGACCTGCCTGGGTAATTGACCGTATCTCAGACTGGCTTCCAAGTTTCCACCTTTCCCATACCACTCGGCTTAGAGGTCTTCTTAATCCTGGCTCTATCACCTTAGATGTCATCCTAGAGGGCTGTGCAGCCCCAGTGTGCAGCAGGCAGACTGCTGAGAGATGGCGTGCGATGTCAGCGCCCTCAGTGCTTATGGATGTGGAGTATGCTGTGGTCCCCTTCATAGGCCCTTGCATGATATCTCATTTTGTTAACTTTGTTGCATTGTACAACCCCTGATCTTGTTCTATGTTGTTAACTTTGTTGCATTGTACAACCCCTGATCTTGTTCTACGTGTCTTTCTGAATACAGAAAAGAGTGTGCTGTAAACACAGAACAAGGGGCCTCTCCAATGAGTGGGGACATAGGAAGACTGAGATGTGATCCCCAGACATGGCAGAATAGAATGACAGAATGACAGGTTTTGTGGCCTCCATCTCTCCGTGTGGATATGCGTGTGTATATGTATCTTAGTGACACAGCCACACTGCTATGTGGGCTTGGTATCTACATGTATCACACATATGCACATAATTCTGGTAAAGGCAATTTCTTCTCTGCAGAGTTGGAATGTCTCCAATTTGATGTCTGCATATTATCCAGCTGGAAAGACTCTGCCTGGCATGTTGCAAAGTGTCTGGTTTATTTGGAAAAGGAAAGATGTGAAGTTGACAATGTTGAGGAGCCAGCTGCCGTGACATCTGAGATGTCCAGGAGAGGGAAAAGGGGTGCCTTCTAGTTAGAGACCTGATCTCCAGTGTATGACCTTGACCAAGTCCTCCCTGCCCACTTCCCACCTAAGCTGTACTTTCTTCCCACTATGAATGAATAAGCCCGTGTGCACAGGAGTGGAATGTGTGATTTAGAGCATAGGTACTGTGTGCCTGCATTGATATGTATGTCTGTGTTTCTGTTTGAGCTTGCAGGTTTATGGGTGAGTGTGGACACACAAGCAGCTGTGTCCATGAATTTGAAAACCGTACTGCTAGTTATCCCCCATATCCATTATTCTACTCTTGTATGGTATAGACTTTTTGCTAGTTATGTGGCTTCTCAGAATCAAGATTTGCTTTGTAGTCTCCCTTGCAGCTTGGTTTGGCCAAGTGAGTAACTTCTGATCAATAGGATGTGAGCAGAAATGCTGTGAAGAACCTCTAGGGCATGCCTCTGAAGGGCAGGATGTGCTCTCCCCATGCCCCCTGGGTCCTCACTGGAATGGGCTGGAATGCAGGCAGGGGAGTGAGCCATCTTGGACCACACCATCAAGGGCAAACCCCATGTGTGGACGAACAGCAACATGACAGGAGGACCCTGGGCCACACACACTCTGGAGCTCCTTTACTGGCCCTTACTTGCTTGATGCAGATTGTTTCATGAGGCATCAAGGTTCTTATTTAAGCCGCTGACCCGAGTCTCGGATATAGAAGCCGTATGCCTTACTATCTTCGCTCAATACAATGCATGCATATCTGCGCACAATTCTGGTAAAGGCAATTTCCTCACTGTGGAGTTGGAATGTCTCCAATTTAATATCTGCATGTTATCCAGCTCGAAAGACTCCACCTGGCATGTTGCAAAGTGTCTGGTTTATTTGGAAAGGGAAAGATGTGAGGTTGACAGTGTTGAGGAGCCAGCTGCCATGGCATCTGAGATGTCCAGGAGAGAGAAAAGGGGTGCCTTCTAGTTAGAGACCTGACCTCCAGTGTATGACCTTGACCAAGTCCTCCCTGCCCACTTCCCACCTCGGTTGTACTTTCTTCCCACTAGAACAGGCAGTTGGACTATTATCCCTATAGATCCTTTCCAGTTCAGAGCTTTGGAGTTGGTGGCTTTTACATCATTAGTTCTCTTGGCTTCTGGCCCCTATAAATTCTGAGTATGTTCTCAAGAAGATGTATGCATCTGAGAAGCCTCTGGGTCCTGGTGCTTCAAGGTGGAGGCTATGGAGTGAAGACCTGGAGGCAGCCAGATGCAGAAAAGCCCACAAACCTTGTGCTTTAGAAGCTCTGAATGTTTGAGGACTTGGGCTGTCCCACTGCTTTGGCCACAGCTTATGTGTGACACAGGCATGAATTTGCTTCACAGTGTTAGGGTACAGAAAACTCACATTTCTTCATTTTCCTAAGTGAAATGAAATTTGGAGCCCCCACTCCCATGACTGGTGGGATGGGCACTGTCTGTCATCATTGGGCTGCCTGCCCCACAATGAGACGGCATCAAATCCTAGAGCTTCTGTGGGTGCCAGCAGGGGTGTGGTCCTCAGTTGTCCATTGTGGGAAGTGCTGTGTGCAGTGGTTCAGTGGAGCTGTGGATCAGATCAGGACCTCCCGGTGGCCTTGAAAGTTTCATTCTTGGTCATGACCCCTAGGATTCAAGTGTCACCCCATCCAAGGGGTGTCTCCTTTGGGACACTATAAGGGAGAAGAGCACAGGTCTCCAGCACTGCAGGTGTGGCTTGCTGCATCCTCTCGGTCCTGGGAACTCCAGCTCGTGGCCAGGGTGATGCTCTCCTGTCCCCCATTCACCCACCTGCTCTTCTCTCCTTGCTCCTCTGCAGTGACCCCCCACTTAATTCTGTGCTCAGTCTGACCTGCCCCCTATGGACAGGAGGGACTCCTGGAAGTCAGAGAAGCTCTGACCATTCCCTTCCCTCCACCCCAAGACTGGCTTAGACCTTCACCTGACCCAGCCCGAAGAAATAGGATTTGAGCCTCATGTGTAATTTAAAATTTTCCTGTACCAACTGAAAACAGTATAATGAAATGGATGAAATTTATTATTTATTTATTTATTTTAAAAGATTTTATTTATTTATTTGACAGAGAGATCACAAGTAGACAGGCAGGCAGAGAGAGAGAGGGAGAAGCCCTAGGGGAGAGCCCAATGTGAGGCTCAATCCCAGAACACTGAGATTATGACCTCAGCCAAAGGCAGAGGCTTAACCATCTGAGCCACCCAGGCACCCCTATTTATTTATTTTTATTATTGTTTTCTTTTCTTTTTTTTATTTTTTATAAACATATATTTTTATCCCCAGGGATACAGGTCTGTGAATCACCAGGTTTACACACGTCACAGCACTCACCAAAGCACATACCCTCCCCAATGTCCA
>NW_026740191.1:0-6760 GCF_022355385.1 Mustela nigripes | reverse complement strand
GTGAGATTAAGAGTCTCTTATGGTTTGTCTCCCTCCCAATCCCATCATCTTTCATTTATTCTGAGAGAAGTGATCCTTAGACCAAATGTCAAGGGAGACCTCTCTGTGGAGGACCATCTCTGAGATGACTTTTAAGCTGAGAATGGTTAGTGTAAAGGCCCTAAGATGGGAGTAAGAAATAAAGGGACAGGCAAAGGGTAAAAAGACAGTAAAAAGCGATGAGATCAGTATGGTAGGCAAGAGTCAGACCATCATGTAGACATTTTAAATGGAGTAAAAAGTTTGGATTTGATTCTAAGTGTGATGCAAAGTTTTTTGAGGATTTGGAGCGTGGTGCAGATATACAGGAACATGGTCTGATGGACATTCCATTATTTCAACTAATGTGTGGAGAATGGATGGTAGCAGTGAGAAGTGCAGGTACTGCATTAGAGAGACCACTTGGGAAGCTATTGCTGTTCAAGTGAAAGATCATGATGATTAGACCTGTTTGGGATATGTTGTAAAGGTAGAATTTACAGAACCTGACAATGTATTTGATGTCATGTGTGAGCAACAGAATATAGATAGGTTGTATAAGCTGGCTATGTGCGGTGCTCTTTACTGAGATGGGAAAGCTCAAGAGAAGCCAGTTTATATGAAAATGCTGAGATAATCAATAGTAGCATGATGTTTATACTAAATTTGAGATGCTTAAAAGAGATCTAAGTGATGATAGTAAGCAGACAGTGGAATACGCCTATTTAGAATTCCAGGAGGGATCAGAAATGACATATATATTTATGAATTATTTCCAAATAGTTTGTATGTAAAGCAATGAAACTCAATAGGTCATTTAAGGAGAGAGTGGGTAGGTGGACATGAGAAATGACTGAAGAAGGATCCTTCGAACACTCTTCCATTTAGAAAACCAAGGAGTGCAAAGAAACCAAAGAGCAAGGATTTTCAAAAGAGTATATGGTGAAAGGTGTCCAATGCTGATGTGGAAGCAAGTGAGAGATGCTAAGTCAAGTGAGAAAAGGGACTATTGGCCTGGCCATCTGCAGGTCCCTGATGACACTCACGACAATTATGCTCTTGGAGGAGTCTGGAACAGAAGTCATCTTGGAGTGGGCTAAAGAGAGGAGGGAAGGAAATAGAGACAGCAACTACACAGAACAATTTCAGGAAGTTTAGTTGGGAGGGAGAGTGAAGAAATAATATACTCACTAAAGAGGTGATATCAGAGTGTATTTGTGTCCTTCGGGGAATAATTCATGGATAGGGAGAGAACATGATGAGGTAGAGAGGACCAAAAAAAAAAAAAGTGGCTCCTACACCTCATATGACAAGAGGGGATGAGATGCAGACAAACCTAGAAGGAATGCTTCAGGCACAGATAAGGGTGTTTATCCATAATCTTGGAGGACAGGCAGGAAATATGGGTACAGATGCATATAAATGAATAGATTTGGAGGTGAGATGAAAAAGTAGCTACTGTCTGATTATACTCATTTATCAGAAACATATCCCTCATCTCGCACCTTCAGACTCACAAGGAGACACATAGGGTATACATGCTGTGTCCCCTAAAATGGGATTCAGCCTGAATTTGAACATTTGAGATGAACCTCTGAGAGAGCAAACTCAGAAGTATGGAGAATAATGGTAAGGGAGATTTCCCTGGAGAGCTGCCATGTTGATCACCAAACAATTGACTCTACAGGCAGAGCAGGACATCTTTGCTATTCAGAAGGAGTTGAATTTCCCATTCAGAAGGAGTTGATGTTTGCTATGAATTAGTGACTACTGCGTAATTCTTATTCTCTCTTGTGATGATCCTTTTTTTTTTTTTTAACCCTGATATCTCTGAAATCAAAGTCACATCTGGCTCTGATGAAGTACACATCACCTACAACAGAAGGTAGTAAAGTCTAGTTTCTCTATCTGTAGTGTGTATCAGGGATCCTGAGAAACGTGAGCATCTTGCTACTTTCCCTCTAGCAATCTTTTCTTCCTCCTTAGGAGAATAGAGAATGGAAATATATTGTAGTATTTTGGTAAGCAAAATATGACAATAAAGGCCACTGTGCTTTTCCTTTAATGTATGTTCACAGTTGTTCCAAGAAGAATAAATTACACATGAACATCTTCCACACTTCATTTCCAAATAACATAAAGGAAGATTATATTACTTTTTCACGTGGGCAAAAGTCTCCTCAGTTTTTTTGTTTGTTTGTTTGTTTGCTTGTTTGTTTGTTTTTTGTTTTGTTTGAAAAGTCTCCTGAGTTTTTACTACCAATTATACCTCGGCTACAGTCTTGCCAGAGAGTTGAAATAAAAAGACTTACAAAAACAGTAGCTCATAGGAACCTGGAGAAACTTAGAGCAGAGATGACCACTGTGTCATGTTATCATTAGGAAACCAAATACCAAAGACTTCTACCAGTTCTGGAGCCCAGCATGATTCAGATAGATTAAGATTTACCCTTACCACACAGAGAAACTACAGCAGTATTACCAACATACAGATATCATTTGGACATTCACATAGCAAAGAGAGAGCCCATGGCCAGTCTCTGGTGTCCTCTGCCAACTGGTTTCCTAAAATTCCCACTTGTTCTTTTGAAAGAATAAAAGTACAATCTAGTCCAAGGAAAAGCTACCCTATACTTTGGTTTAACCACCAATGAGACTTAAATACCAACAACCCTCTGAAAGAGATCATTTTTCACTATATCCCACACATTTCAAAATATTTATAGCCTATTAATTGTGAATATAGAATTCTTAAATAACTAGCAATGGTTTGTTCAGCATGGATGCTCTGAAACAAGAGACTACATCTGAATTAAGGCCCCCGTAATGGGTGTTATCAAGGAAGAAAAATGTGTAGGAAAAGAAATTAGAATTTTCATTTTTTATTTTTAAATCTGATACATTTCAATGTAATTTCAATATAATGTGTGTGTGTGTGTGTGTGTGTGTGTGTGTGTGTGTGATTTATTTTTTTATTGGGGGGGAGGGTCAGAGGGTGAGGGGACAGAGAATTCAAGCAGACACTCCGCCAAGCAGGTAGAGTAAAGTGAAGCTCAATCCCAGGACTCCAAGATCATGACCTGAGCCAAAATCAAGAGTTGGATGCTTAACCAACTAAGCACCCAGGTGCCTTAATTTTAATGTATATTTTTAAATTTAAAAATATATTAGTATAAAAATAGATGAAATGGGTATGTAAGCTTAATATATATGTTAAATTTTACTTTTTTAAAAGATTTATTTATCTTAGAGAGAGTGGGAGAGCGGATGTGAGTTGGGAGAGGAGCAGAGGGAGAAAAAAATCTTTGAGCAGACTCTCTGCTGAGTACGGAGTTCTAGGCAGAGACCAATCACAGGATCCATGAGATCATGACCTGAGCCAAAACCAAGAGTTAGATATTTAACTGACCGAGTCACCTAGGCACCCCCAAATTTACTTTTATTTAGTAACTGGTGTAGACAATAAAAAAATTTTGAGAGAACTTTTCTGTAGACTGCTCAAGTATGAGTTGAGATCACTTTCTATATAGTACTACTAGTACTCATAACAATAATAAATAAATTGTAATCATGTAAAAGTAATTATATAAATTCAGCACATATTATGTGCATTGCTATGTTTTTGAGAATTAATGTAAGTGTTCCTTACAACAATCCAGTAAGTAGGTGAATGTTTCCATATTATTAATAGAAGAAATGATGCCTATAACGTTTAAGAAATTTGCCCAGGGAAATAGCTCAGCAGAAGGAATCAGGGCTTTCCACCTTGTCATTAAGGGACAAAATGGAAGAGACAGGTATAGGTAATCAGGGCAAGATGTTTCATGCTGATGAAACTCCTGAGTGTCTTCTTGAAGCCAGTTTGATTATTTCAAGCCACTCTTGAGCCCAAGCTGCTGTAAGAAATGGAACCTAAAAATCACAGATCTGAAGCTAATGGCCCAGGAGTAAGTTCTGATATCCGGCCTCTAACCTGATAGCCATTTTTCTTCTCTTGACTCATTTTCAGTTTCAAAAATTTCTTATTAAATGGTAAGCAGATCAGCTCTGTTTACCAATCTCCCCAAATAAATTAATTAAATGGTAATTCAATTTAACAAATAAACATGAATGGGAGGAAGAGACGAGTCTGAAATAATCTTGTCGATTTTGCAGACACTTGGGATCTTACCTCAATTCTCCTTAAAACACCTACTAAGATTTTTAGATCTTGGTTTAGACCACATCTCTGAGAAACCTTCTTGACTTTCCAAGCCAGAGTTGAATTACTGTTCCTTCTTTTGTGCTATCCTGCCTCCCAACACTTTGTTTGCCATGGCTCATACAATATAATTGTCCATTTACTTGTCTGTGGTCTTTACTAAACTCAGTTTGTTGACTGCAGGGATAGGTCATTTTTCCTTGTACCTTCAGTGTTTCCATAACCCCTAGCATATAGCATAAGCACAATAAATTCACATAATATGATAAATAAATACATATAAATTGATGAAGAAATACCAAGTTTTAAAACTGCCCAACAGGTTGGGATGCCTGGGTGGCTCAGTCCATTAAGCATCTGTCTTTGGCTCAGGTCATGATCACAGGGGCCTGGGATCCAGTCCCACATCAGGCTCCTTACTTGATGGAGAGTCTGCTTCTCTCTCTGCCTGACACTCCCCCTTATTTGTGCTCACTCTTTCTGACAAATAAATAAAATCTTTAAAAAAATTTTTTAATTAAAAATTAATAAATAAATAAACCACTAGGTTAAAAGGAGGCAGATTAAATATGGTACAGGCATTCAGTGAAGTAGAAGCACCAAAAATATGTGAGAAAGGCACACACTTTCAGCATATTCTTCCAAGCTCTTACAACCAGAAACATCTAGAAAGAGAGTACTTAGTTTCATTCAGCGTTATGTAAATTGGGGATTCATTTGGCATTAAAGGTCGCTGGTCACTTATAGAAATTCCAAACAAAAAAGCTGTGCTAGTGAAGGGGAGAGAATGTGTCACCCCAAAATATGCCACTTTGGCAGAATATTTTGAATTAAAGTTATGTGAGAAATAACCAATGCAAAAAGGACACTGACGTGCCTTGTCCCCCCAAAAGCAGGAGCTAAATCTCCCATGTGAGGATACCCACCCTGTCCCAAGAGGGTAGAAGGCAATCCTTATCATCAGACATAGGGAATTTACTGCCCAGAAGGCAGTATAACAAACACTGTTACTCCTTCACCAGTTTATTACCCTAAACCTAAACCTCTTGGTCTTGCCAATTCTTTATAAATTTATCGTTTGTCTAAATGGTATAAAAGCTTGCTGCTTTGGTTACTTCTTTAAGTCTATTCTTATGAGGCTTCTATAAATACAAAATTAAATTCTCTCCTATTAGTCTATTCTACAGCAATTACCTATTTATTGCACCAGCCCAGGAACCTAGAAGGGAAAAAAAAATTTTTTTTTTTTTCTAATGGTCTGAAAGGACAGCTGAATACAGATCTGACATCTTCTGGTTTCACATAAACCGTCCTGTAATTTGGGTTCACACAATATTCCATCTCTTGTGTGTGTTTAATTCAAACACGAAGATCCCAAGACAGGCTAGGGGGAAAACAACCAGTTCTTGACACCTTTCTCCTTGAAATCATAAATCATCCATGGTCCAGTGGTCACTCTTGACACAAGATGTACCTTGTCCCTCCTTCTCTCAATCCCCAAAGATTAGAGGCATCGCTCCCAGTCACAAAGTTTCCACTAGAACTTTTCAAATCTCCAACTTCAGAATGACCAATTGTAGCTCAGGTGCTTGCGGAAAGCATGAAGAGATGGTAATTCCAAATTGGTATATAATTGGTATATAATTAGTGTCACATGGCAGGAGGTGAGGAAGAGCCAGCAAAAGTAGAAGGGTAATGAGTGGGTAATGAAATATTTTTGAAGCACTCCCACTCCATTCATCTTAGTAATTTTACAAATCTGCTTTCTATATGTTTGTGTTGTAATCCTGTTACCTCCTGGGTCATTTTAAGTATTCTCTATTTTAAGTTTTAAGAATCTGGGTAAATGGCTTCTCATGGAAAACAGTGTCAGGTCTCACTGCACTTAAACTGCCCCCCATCATTTGCATGGTCCCTAATAGGGTTTAAACTCCTGGACTTTGACAGTCATTTGCGTTTAAACTGCTTTTCTAAGAAGGCAGTCATTTCTGTGTTGCTAAAAGCCCTTAGAGGCCTCTCATGACTAATACAGAAGTCAACGTAATTCTACATGCTGATCTCTAATATAGACAAAAACCTTTGTCCATATTGGATATAGTGAGAGATTTCTCTAACCTGGTGGAAACAGACTTTCATAAAATACAAAGTTCCTAGGACTCCTCTAGGGATGAACAGAAGCTCAAGCTAATCAAATCAATGGGCTAAAAGCAAACATATGTAACAAGTAAGAAAAACTTAGTGAAGTAAAAATGAAACTGTGTTTAACACTGGACAGGGACAATAAAAATTAAGATTTCTACATTCTTTGGAGAAAGAAATGGTAAGGACAGGAATTACACATCTATCTTTGTTAGTGAGAGAATGGAATTAGATGGAAGAGAAAGAAACAAATGAATTCTCACTTGAGTAATAGTCTGTGTGGTGATTTAAGCAATTTGATAGGATTACCCCCCCAATTGAGCTAGTGTAACCAGCAGCTTTTTATTTCATTTCTTTTGATGGCTGCATAGTATTCCATTGTGTATATATACCACATCTTCT
>NW_026740190.1:9506-12329 GCF_022355385.1 Mustela nigripes | reverse complement strand
GTACTCTTGGGTATTTACCTCAAAGATACAGATGTCGTGAAAAGAAGAGCCATCTGTATCCCAATGTTTATAGCAGCAATGGCCACAGTCGCCAAACTATGGAAAGAACCAAGATGCCCTTCAACAGATGAATGGATAAGGAAGATGTGGTCCATATAAACTATGGAGTATTATGCCTCCATCAGAAAGGATGAATACCCAACTTTTGTAGCAACATGGATGGGACTGGAAGAGATTATGTTGAGTGAAATAAGTGAAGCAGAGAGAGTCAATTATCATATGGTTTCATTCATTTGTGGAGCATAACAAATGGCATGGAGGACAAGGGGAGTTAGGAGAGGGGAGTTGGGGTAAATTGGCAGGGGAGGTGAACCATGAGAAACTATGCATTCTGAAAAACAATCTGAGGGGTTTGAAGTGGCAGGGGTGGGAGGTTGGGAGAACCAGGTGATGGGTAGTATAGAGGACACGGATTGCATGGAGCACAAGGAATACTGTTATGCTGAAAATTAAAAAAAAAAAAAGAGAGAGAGAGAGAGAGAGAAAGATAAAAAGATAAAATTTTTTAAGAATGAAATTAAGACATTCCCAGAAAAAGGAGAAGCAGCGTCCCTATTAAGCAAGACTTGATTCCAGTATACTGGGATCATGACTTGAGCTGAAGACAGACTCCTAACTGAGTGAACCATTCAGGAATACCAGATCTAGCAACTTCACAAATGGGTATTCACTCTAAGAAATGAAAAAAAAAATTTTTTTTCTAAAAGACATACACACCCCTGTTTATTTCAGTATTATTACCAAAAGCCAATATATGAAAGCAATGTAAGTGCCCATCAACTGAGGAATGAATAAAGATGTGATGATGTACACACATGTATAGACACACATACATACACACAATGGTTTATTACTCAGACATAAAAAGGAATGAGATCTTGATCTTCTTGCCATTTGCAACAACATGGATGGAATTAGTGAATATAATACTAAGTGAAGTAAGCCACACATGGAAAGACAAACATAATAATACACTTAATTGTGGAATCACAAAAAAAGAATGAATAAAGAAAGCAGATTCAAACATACAAAGAACAAACTGTGGTGTCCAAAGGGCAGTGGAAGGGTGATGGGCAAAATAGGTGATGGTGGATTAAGGGAATATTGACATCCATATAAAATAAATGTCACAGGAATGAAAAGTATAGCACAGGGAACATAATAAATTGTAATAACTTTGTATGGTGGAAGTGATGTAGGAGTTTGAATCACTATGTTCTACTCCTGAAAGTAATAAAACATTGTATGTCAACTAGTGAAAGTTTTCTCCTGTACAAAGTCAGTCCTTTAGGCCAAAAGAGAGAACCTTTTTTTAGTGAGAAGAACATAGGACTCAGAAAAACATAGCAGTTACACATTAAGCACCATATAAGATTCAACAAATTTAAGAACACAGAAATCACACCTACTACCTTTTCTTAAATCACAGTGGAATAATAGAAATCAATAGCAAAAGGAAAGCTAAAAAAAAAAAAAAAACCTGTGAAATATTTTCAATTTAACAGTCTTCAACAACATTTGTGTCAAGAAAATGTCACAAGGAAACAGAAAATATTTGAAGACAAATGAAAATAAACAAGATACCAAAACTCATGGGACATAGCAAAAGAGTCCCAAGAAGAAAGAAAATTAAGAATTGCAAATGCTGGGGTGGGGGGGACAAGATGGCGGGAAGTAGGAGGAGGCAGCCTTTTCAGCCTCTACCCCAAAGTGAGCTGATTACCTACAAAAGAACTCCGTTCACCCATGATACCAGCCTGAGATCAGAATTATACACGTCTGGATCTCTACAGGGTCAGAAGATGCCAATGGTCAGGTAAAGCAGAGTGGGAATGGCGACTGATATTGGAAGATAAACAAAAGGAGGAGGGAGCCACCAGAGGCGATCGGTTGGAAAGTAATAACCCAATATGAGCGAGAGTGCCCTACGTCTGGGGACCAGCATTAACTTGGAGACTGGTTGAAAGCACTTCAAAAGAGCAAAAGATTGCAGGGGGAAATTGTGGGAATCGGGCAGCTAAGGACAGGGGCTTAAGTCCCCAGTCCCAGGACAGCCTCCCCTGGTGCTGAGGCAGAGAGAGTGCAACGAAGAAACCAGGTCTTGGTCCCTAAGCCACCAGCGCGCCAGAGAATGCATGGGTTCTGGCTCCTGTGAAGGGATGGGAGCCAGGCAGGTCAGCAGAACTCGGGAGCCCTGCTACAAAGCCTGAGATACCTGCGCACATCCCTTATGCTCCCCTGAGAGAGTTACAAAGGCCCGCGCCATTGTTTCAGAGCCTAAGCCATGCGCCCCAAACTCTCCCCTGACATCCACCTGGTGCTTTCAGACCTGCGCCCCGTTCTCAGTGCCTGAGACACGCGTGTGACCCATAGCCGCCCATGAAAGAGGTGCGTGCAAGCCAGGCACTCTTAGACCCAGAAAGACCAGGCACTCACAGCCTGGGCCAGTGGGAAAATCTCAGTGTGTGACTGCTGCATGGATCCTCTCTGATGGTCCGGAGCTCCCAGATAGCCACCACTGCCTTGGCTTTGGGTACAAGTGAAAGATCCTGCATCCGCAGGGTCTGCAACTTGGAACCTGCTCTGCCAGTGGCCAAGGGGGAACTTATCTAGGCTCTGCACCCAGACTGAGGCTTCTTTCTGAGAGGGAGATCAGGGTGCGGTTTGTTTTCCTCTAAAACTACAAAAACCATCAAAAGCGGTCAAGGTGAGAGGAAAAAAAAGTGAACAAACATAAAAACCACCAGAGAACAAAAGCCTGAA
>NW_026740190.1:0-9406 GCF_022355385.1 Mustela nigripes | reverse complement strand
ACTACTTCATAGGAAAATTTTTATTTTTCACTCATTCCCACTATTCTGGTTAATTTTTTTTCACATAGGTAATTTTTTGAACCTATTTACCATAATAGCAAGCTGTACAGCACATCAAATTCCATAATACCCTTCTAACCTAAACTTTTTGATACATACACCTAGGTTTTTCTTTTGCATTTTTATTTTTTGAATTCCTCTCTTTAAATTTTAGTTTAGTTTATTCCTTTTTAATTTTATCCTCTAATATTCATATAGAGTTAAACTTCAAAGTAATCCCCTTTCCTCAGTCAATACTACCCCTATATATAAACCAATTTTTTCCCCTTTATCTTAGGAAAGTTGAGTCCTTTAACAAAGATATCAAGATACATCCAGGAAGAATCAAAACAACCTTTCTCGACCACACTGAGAATTTATAATCACTCTCCCATCTTCTTCCACCAGTGTTTCTGTGTTCTTGTGTTTGTCCTGATAGCATATAAATCTTACACTGGGGTTCTTTTTGACGAGGTTCTTCCTTTATTTGCACATATTTTTTTTTTCCTCACGTTACTTGTATCAGTCTTTTTGTTTGTCTACTTCAAAAATCTTACCTTGGGGCCCATCTGAGCTGAACCTTCTCTTTTATCTTCCCTTTCGTTCCTGTCTCTCTCTCTATCTCTTTTTCTTATTCTTTTTCTTTTCTTTTGTCTCTTGTTTGGGTGGGGAATCCTGATTGCTAAGAAGTGTTCCAGGGTGCACCTTCACTGCACCACGATTGATACATCCAGCTACATCTGTTCAGTTATCTCTCACCAAAATGACTAGGAGGAGGAATGCACAACAGAAGAAAAATACAGAGGATGGACCTTCTGCAACAGAGCTAATGGCAATCAACATAGACAATAAGTCAGAAAGAGAATTCAGGCTAACAATTATCCAGGCAATAGCTCGGTTGGAGAAAGTCATGGATGACCAAATGGAATTGATTAGGGCTAAACTGAAAGCGACCAGACAGGATGTTCACAATGTTAGGGCGGAGATTAAAGCTACCAGGGAGGAGGTTCACAATGCTCTCAATGAGTTCCAATCTAATCTAAACTCTCTCAAAGCTAGGGTAACTGCTACAGAAGATAGAATTAGTAATCTGGAGGACAAACAGATAGAGAGAAAGGATCAGGAGGAAGACTGGAGCAAACAGCTTAGATACCACGAAAACAGAATCAGGGAAATAAATGATGCCATGCAGCATTTTAGCATCAGAATTATCGGAATCCCTGAAGGGGAGGAGAAAGAAAGAAGTCTAGAAGATATAGCGGAAAAAGTCGTTCATGAAAACTTTTCCAGTCTCGTGAATGGAACCAGCATGCATGTACTAGAGACTGAATGGTCTCCACCCAAGATTATACATTCCAAAAAAACATCAAAACACCTGATAGTCAAATTGAGGAATTATAATTGTAGGTATAATCCCTTGAAAGCCGACAGGGCAGAGGCTCCTTACTTACAGAGGAAAGCCCATCAGAAAATGTCAGAACTGTTCACAGAGACCTGGAAAGCCATAAAAAGCTGGCAATAAATATTCAGGGCACTAAATGAGAAGAACATTCAGCCAAGAATACTTGTCAGCAAGACTGACATTCAAAATGAATGGAGAGATAAAGAGTTTCCAAGACCGGCAAGGCTTAAAGACTATGCAACCACAGAGCCGACACAGAAGGAAATATTAAGGGGGGGGGGGGGAGGTTCTATAAAAGTGGAAAAATCCTAAGAATATCATGGAACAGAAATATAGAGACAGCCTACAGAAAGAAAAACTTCAACGTTAACTCGATGTCAATAAAAACTTATCTATCAATAATCACTCTCAATGTGAATGGCCTAAATGTGCACATAAAATGGCACAGGGTTGCAGACTGGATAAAACGACAGGACCCATCCATATGGTAACTACAAGACAACAATTTTGAACCTAAAGATACACTAAGACTGAAAGTAAAGGGGTGAAGAAGCATCTTTCATGCCAATGGGCAACAAAAGAAGGCTGGGGTAGCGATTCTCATATCAGATAAATTAGACTTTAAATTTAAGACTGTAGTCAGAGGTATGGAAGGACACTACATAATCTTTAAAGGGACTATCCACCAAGATGACCTAACAATTGTAAATATCTATGCTCCCAATATGCGAGCAGCCAATTACATAAGAAAACAGTTAATCAAGATAAAGAGTCATATTGATATGAATACACTAATCGTAGAATATCTTAACACGCCTTTCTCATAAATAGATCATCGAAGCATAAAATCAACAAAGAAACAAGAGCATTGAATGACACATTGGACCAGATGGACCTCATAGATATATACAGAACATTCCACCCTAAAACAACAGAATGCTCATTCTTATCAAGTGCACATGGAACCTTCTCCAGGATAGACCACATACTGTGTCACAAATCAGGACTCACGTGATACCAGAAGACTCAGATTATTCACTTCATATTCTCAGATCACAATGCTTTGAAACTGGAGCTCAATCACAAGGACAAGTTCCGAAGGAACTCAAACACCTGGAAGCTAAAGACCACCTTGCTTAAGAATGCTTGGATCAACCAGGGGATCAAAGAAGAACTGAAACAATTCATGGAAACCAATGAGAACGAAGACACTTGGGTCCAAAATCTATGGGATAGAGCAAAGGCAGTCCTAAGGAGGAAATACATAGCCACCCAAGCCTCCCTCAAAAAAATGGAAAAATCCAGAACACAGCAGCTTTTTCTACACCTTAAGAACTGGAGAATCAACAACAATTCAAACCAACTCCACACATAAGAAGGGAAATCATCAAGATTAGAGCTGAGATCAATGAGGGAGAAACCAGAGATACAGTAGAACAAATCAATGAAACTAGAAGCTGGTTTATGAAAGAATCAATAAGATCGATAAAGATAATCCAAAAGAAAAGAGAGAGAGCCCAAATTCATAAAATTATGAACGAAAAGGGAGAGATCACAACGAACACCAAGGAAGTAGAAACAATCATCAGAAGTTATTATCAACAGTTATTATCAACAATAAGCTTAGCAACCTAGATGAAATGGATGCATTCCTGGAAAACTAAACTACCAAAATTGAACCAGGAAGAAATCGACAACCTGAATAGACCAAAATCTAGTAACGAGATTGAAGTGATGATCAAAAACCTCCCATAAAACAGGAGCTCAGGACCTGACGGATTCCCTGGCGAATTCTACCAAAATTTCAAAGAAGAAATAACACCTATTCTCCTGAAGCTGTTTCAAAAAATTGAAGCTGAAGGAAAACTTCCTGACTCTTTCTATGAAGCCAGCATTACCCTGATCCCCAAACCAGGCAAAGACCCTACCCAAAAGGAGAAGTTCAGACCAATATCACTGATGAATATGGATGCTAAGATTCTCAACGAGATCCTAACCAACAGGATCCAACAGCACATTAAAAAGATTATCCACCATGATCAGGTGGGATTCATTTCTGGGCTACAAGGATGGTTCAACATTCACAAATCAATCAATGTGATACAACAAATTAATATGAGAAGAGAGAAGAACCACATGGTCCTCTCAATTGATGCAGAAAAAGCATTTGACAAAATCCAGCATCCGTTCCTGATTAAAACACTTCAAAGTATAGGGACAGAGGGAACATTCCTAAACTTCATCAAATCTATGAAAGACCCACAGCAAATATCATCCTCAATGAGAAAAAGCTTGCGTCCTTCCCGTTGAGATCAGGAACATGACAAGGATGCCCACTCTCACCACTCTTGTTCAACATAGTATTAGAAGTCCTAGCAACAGCAATCAGACAACAAAGAGAAATAAAACGTATCCAAATGGCAATGAAGAAGTCAAACTCTCTCTCTTTGCAGATGACATGACCCTTTATATGGAAAACCCAAAAGACTCCACCGCCAAACTACTAGAACTCATACAGCAATTCAGCAATGTGGCAGGATACATAGTCAATGTGCAGAAATCAGTGGCTTTCTTATACACTAACAATGAAAATACAGAAAGGGAAATTAGAGAATTGATTCCATTTACTCTAGCACCAAGAACCACAAGATACCTGGGAATAAACCTCACCAAAGAGGTAAAGGATATGTATTCGAGGAACTACAGAACACTCATGAAAGAAATTGAAGAAAACACAAAAAGATGGAAGACCATTCCATGCTCTTGGATAGGAAGAATAAACATTGTTAAAATGTTGATACTGCCTAGAGCAATCTATACTTTTAATGCCATTCCCATCAAAATTCCACCGGTATTCTTCAAAGAGCTGGAGCAAATAATCAAAAAATTTGTATGAAACCAGAAAAGACCCCAAATCGCTAAGGAAATGTTGAAAACCAAAAATAAAACTGAGAGCATCATGCTACCTGATTTCAAGCTTTACTACAAAGTTGTGATTACCAAGATAGCATGGTTCTGGCATAAAAACAGACACATAGACCAGTGGAACAGAGTAGAGCGCCCAGATATGGACCCTCAACTCTATGGTCAATTAATCTTCAACAAAACAGGGAAAAAATACAGTGGAAAAAAACTGTCTCTTCAATAAATGGTGCTGGGAAAACTGGACAGCTATATTTAGAATGAAACTCGACCATTCTCTTACACCGTACACAAAGATAAATTCAAAATGGATAAAAGACCTCAACGTGAGAAAGGAATCCATCAGAATCCTAGAAGAGAACTAGGCAGTAACCCCTTATATATCAGCCACAGCAATTTCCTCATGATATGTCTCCAAAGGCCAAGGAAACAAAAGCGAAGATAAAGTTTTGGGACTTCATCAAAATTAAAAGCTTCTGCACAGCAAAGGAAACAGTCAAAAAAATAAAGAGGCAACCCATGGAATGGGAGAATATTTTCAAATGACAGTACAGACAAAAGGTTGATATCCAGGATCTATCCTTAAACTCAACACAAACAAAACAGGCAATCATATCAAAAATGGGCAGAAGATATGAACAGAGGCTTCTCCAATGAAGACCTACAAATGGCTATCAGACACATGAAAAAATGTACATCATCACTAGCCCTCAGGGACATTCAAATTAAAACCACATTGAGATATCACCTTACACCAGTTAGAATGACCAAAATTAACAAAACAGGAAACAACATGTGTTGGAGAGGATGTGGAGAAAGGGGAACCCTCTTCCACTGTTGGGAATGCAAGTTGGTGCAGCCTCTTTGGAGAACAGTGTGGAGATTCCTTAAGAAATTAAAAATAGAACTTCCCTATGACCCTGCAATTGCACTCCTGGGTATTTACACCAAAGATACAGATGTAGTGAAAAAAAGAGCCATCTGTACCCCAATGTTTATAGCAGCAATGGCCACGGTCTCCAAACTATGGAAAGAACCAAAATGCTCTTCAATGGACGAATGGATAAGGAAGATGTGGTCCATATACTCTATGGAGTATGATGCCTCCATCAGAAAGGATGAATACCCAAATTTTGTATCAACATGGACAGTACTGGAAGAGATTATTCTGAGTGAAATAAGTCAAACAGAGAGAGTCAATTATCATATGGTTTCTCTTATCTGTGGAGCATAACAAATATCATGGAGGACAAGGGGTGTTAGAGAGGAGAAGGGAGTTGGGGCAAATTGGAAGGGAATGTGAACCATGAGAGACTATGGACTCTGAAAAACAATCCAAGGGGTTTGAAGTGGTGGGGGTTGGGAGGTTGTGGTACCAGGTGGTGGGTATTATAGAGGTCAAGGATTGCATGGAGCACTGGGTGTGTTGAAAAAAATAATGAATACTGTTTTTCTGAAAATAAATAAATCAATTTAATAAAAAAAATTATGGTTGAAAAAAATGCAAATGCCTACATTAGAAAAAGTAGAAGGATCTCAAATCAAAAACTTAATTGAATCCCTAAATGAACTAGAAAAGGAAAATGTTAAACCCAAGATTGGCAGAAGAAAACAACGATTGAGTAGAAATAATAAAGATTAGGGCAGGGCCCAAGACTGCAACATATGGAGACCCTGAAATATCCCCACGTCCACTGAATTTATACCAACATATAGAGCAATTCCCCTTGAAGAAGACTGCGAGATGAAGAACAGCTTCTTGAGATAGAGAAAGGATAGAGGCACTACAGCAAAACAGGAGGCGAGGCATGGACAGGGTAACTGCATGAACTCACACCTACACCACAAATGGCAGTGCAGAAGGATAATACTGACTGAAGAGTAGGACAAGATTCATCCCCACTGGGGCATTGGGGGAAAAAAGTCATTACTTAAAATGGCAACTAGAATATAAAGGATTCAGTCCCAGAACTCTGCCCAAGGTTGGGGAGGTGCTAGAATTCTCCTTGGACTCGAAGGGGTAAGAAAGCCAAACTGTTTATGCTCTTCCTCCATCTTTTTAGCATATGTGGGAACAGAATCTTGGCACCCTAACCAGCCTATCAACTCACAGAGTAAAGGACCTCTAACCCACACCACCCCTAGCTGTCCATCCAAGGTGGTCCACATCACAGTTCACACTGGCACATCACTAGATGGTACTAATTACAGCCAAGGTAAAACAGGTAAAAAACAAGTTTGAGGAACACTCCAAGCTTCAGCTCCAGATGACTTGCAAGGGCATCCACTACTTGGAGAACCCCAAGATCTCTGAGACTCTTCAGTGGCACCGAGGATGCCACAACTTGACCCTCTTCATCTCTAGGAATAATTAATAGATCATCCCTTAGGCAAAGAGCACTGAGAGCCCCCACCTTGTGCCAATGTCAACTCTAGATTTTCTACGAAGGCATCCTTTATGTGAAGAGCCACAGGAACCCTGCCCCTGCCAATTTCAGTTCTGCCATCCTACCTGGTTGGCCTAAACATAGAATCCCAAGGTACCAGAGCCCTGCTAGAGCTCTAGCCAGCAAGTCAACTAAAGCCAACAGGAACACACAGTCTACACTGGGACATTACTATAAAAGGACATTCATCAAGTTCAGAATAAGTAGCCCTTACAACTAATTCATAGTCACAAACAGCAATGCAATCAAAATCCGAGACAGAGGTATATGCTCCAAGCAAAGAAATACAAAATTTCAGAAAAATAACGAAATGAAACAGACACAAGCAATCCATCTGATAAACAGTTTAAAGTAATGGTTATAAAAATCCCAATCTAGGAGGCACAGAAAGCTTCTAACAAGGTAACAAAAAAAGGAGGTTCACACCAAGACATAATGATTAAAAGGGCAAAATTAAAGATAAGAGAGAATGTTTAAAGAAGAAGCAACAAGGCACATTCAAAAGAAATCCTATGAGTCTATCAGCTGATTTTTCAGCAGAAACTCTGAAGCCCAGAAGAGAGTGGCATGATATATTCAAAGTGCTGAATGGGGAAAATCTTCAGCTGAGAATTATTTGGCATAGGAGAGATAAAGAATTTCCCATATGAACAAAAGATAAAGCACTTTATCACAACTAAATCATCATTAAAGAGTTAAAAGTATCTTTAAAAAAGTATTTTATTTATTTTGGAGAGAAAGAGAAAGAGAGAGATTACAAGCTGGGGGAGGGGCAGAGGAAGAGGGAGCAGAAGATTGGCTGCTGAGCAGGAACTGCATAAGACCTCTTACATAGAGGCATGGGGACAACATGGTGGGGAAGTAGGAGGAGGTGCCTTTTCAACCTGTACCCTAAAGTGAGCTGATTACCTACCAAAGAACTCCAATCACCCATGAAATCAGCTTGAGATTAGAATTATACACGTCTGGATCTCTACAGGGGCAGAAGACACCAGTGGGCAGGTAAAGTGGAGTGGGAATGGCGACTGATATGGGAAGATAAACAAAAGGGGGAGGGAGCCTCCAGAGGCGACCAGTTGGAAAGTAATACCCCTAATATGAGCGAGAGTTCCCTGAGTCTGGGGACCAGCATTAACTTGGAGGTTGGTTGAAATCATTTCAAAAGAGCAAAGGATCGCATGGGGGGGGGGGGGAATTGTGGGAATCGGGGAAGCTAGGGACAGGGGCTTAAGTCCCTGGTCCCAGGACAACCTTCCCTGGCTCTGAGCCAGAGAGAGTGAGGTGGAGAAACCAGATCTTGGTCCCTAAGCCACCAGCGGGCCGAGAACGCATGGGGTCCGGCTCTTGTGAGAAATGGGAGCCACGCCAGACAGCAGAATGCGTGAGCCCTGCTATACAGCCTGATATGCATGCGCCCCTCATCCTCCCCTGGGAGAGGTACACAAAGGCCCAGCTGGCGCTTTGACCCACGCCATTGTTTCAGAGCCTAAGACACACAGCCCAAACTCTCCCCTGAAAGAGCGCAAAGGCCCAGCCTTTGCTTTCGGACTTGCAACCCTTTCTCAGAGCCTGAGACACACACACAACCCACAGCCTCCCCTGAAAGAGGTGCATGCAAGCCTGGCACTCTTAGACCCAGAAAGACCAGGCACTCCCAGCCCAGGCCAGTGGGAAAATCTCAGTGTGCAATCACTGGTTGGAACCTCTCTGGCGGTCTGGAGCTGCCCAGACAGCTGCTGTCACCATGGATTTGGGTACAAGCAAAAGATCCTGCGTCCCCAGGGACCTCGAGTTGGAACCTGCTCTGCCAGCAGCCAAGGGGGAATTCATTTGGGCTCTGCAGCCAGACTGAAGCTTCTCTCTGAGAGGGAGGTCAGGGTGCAGTTTGTTTTCCTCTAAAACTGCAAAAACCATCAAAAGTGGTCAAGGTGAGAGAGAAAATAAAAAGTAAACAAACATAAAAACTGCCAGAGAACAAAAGCCTGAAAAAAACCAGTTTCCTCAGAGCCCACCCCCTTGAGGGGGGCGGGGGGACTTAACTCAGGGAACATCATTGACTGAAAACCCACGTGGCAGGCCACTCCCCCAGAAAGCCAACCAAGAAAGGGGGGGGAAAAAAGACTACAAAAGAACAACCACCACAACTTCATAGGACAACGTTTATTTTCAACTCATTCCCACGATTCTGGTTCATGTTGTTTTATATAGATAATATTTTAACCTATTTACCATCACAGTGAGATGTCCAGGACATCAAATTCCATAATAACCTTCTAACCTGAACTTTTTGATTTTTACACCTATGTTTTTCTTTTGGATTTCTATTTTTTGAGTGTTTTTTTTAGCTTAGTTTATTCCTTTTTATTTTTATTTTATAATATTCATATAGAGTTAAACTTCAAAGTAATCCCCTTTACTACCCCCTATAGGTAAACCAATTTTTAATCCCCCTTTATCTTAGGAAGGTTGAGTAATTTAACAAAAATATCAAGATACATCCAGGAAGAATCAAAACAACCTTCCTCACCCACACTGAGAATTTACAACCACTCTCCCATCTTTTTCTTCCACCATTGTTTCTGTGTTTTTGTGTTTG
>NW_026740189.1:5679-12342 GCF_022355385.1 Mustela nigripes | reverse complement strand
CCAACATTCTGATAGCAGACAATTCTGGGACTCACAAGAGAGACTAGATGACTTGTTAATAGTAGAAGCATTAAAAACCATGAAGAGAAAGGGAGCTCTAACACAGACGGGCATTGGTGAGTAACTTATGTGCTTAGCTGAGGTGCAATTGCAAGTAACATTTGTTTCAAATCGAGAGCCTACGTGATAGTTGTATGCACAGTTACGCCATGTAGACCCATTAATAAAGTGATGGCTTTCCAAGCCTGTACATGCCTGTGCAGCGTTGCAGAGCAGCCACTCGTGCGGTGCAGCTCGCACAATAGCAGGCCTTGGCACAGCTGAGTTTATAGGGCGGGGGCCACTCATGGGGTGGCGCCGTGGAGCTGGAATGCGGAAGCGGTGTAACTTCCGTTTTTAATTTCGACTGCGCCACAACTGTGGTTTCCGCCCCTGCTCTCAGCTGCACCATTGCTTCTCCCTGCATTCTTAACTCTCCTAACGCTTTTTGCAATTCCACCTCCTTATCCTCAAGTTGCTGCCTCACGGTCTCCAAGTCTGTCTGGAGACCGGGAGATTCCCTTTTCTTGTTGTTTGCCTCTATCTTTCCTAGCTCCTGTAACTCACGTTCTGACATCCCTTCTGAGCTTTCGCTTTCGGATTCAGAATCTCGGGAGGAGCCCTTACGGGACTCTTCCTTTACTTGCTCAAGGACTTTCCCTCCCTGTAGTACTGCTCGCTGCAGGGGCTCTCGGGGGGATTGCAAACATACTTTCACCAGGGACCACACAGCTAGAGTCCCCGGGGCTGTAGAGGGGCAGCGTTTTAAGTCCTCACCCAGGTTTTCCCATTGTGGCACATTTAGGAGCCATTCTTCTATGAACCAGGGAGCTACCTCAGCCACTTCTCTTAAGAAGGTATGGGCCATTTTCGTCTTTAAAGGGGTACCATTCGCCTTAAGAACGTCCTTCAGCGGACTCTCCATCTTATACCTAGAAATCTCGTTCCCCATTTCGGGAGAAACGTGCTTCTATCGTCCCTGCGCACCGGTCGTACTTCCGACGGCTGCAGGGAGCGTCCCTGTCGCTAGACAGACCTGCCAACTGACAGAAATGGGTGCAGTGCACTTGCACACTTCACCTTATCGTTGCTCTTACCTCGATCCTCGTTCTGCGTTTAAAGGTGGGAGGTCCCGGGTTTCGGCACCAGTTGTCGCTCTCGGCCCACAAGAACGACCTGCAGACGAGGTGAGTGGCAAGCTTCTTTTATTACTTCTTTGCCGGGGCCCCCCGCACCAAGCACTTACAGCAGTATATATACACGTGCGTACGCCCCCCTTTTTGCCCAATCAGAATGCCGTGCATGCAGCGTCCTCGTGCACTCTTATGTAACTGAGCAGGACTCTATTGTTCTCTAGCGGCGATCATGTGCTCCTCTCTTGGCTCCTAATGCTGTTCACGCGCCGACCACGAGCGCGCCCACATTCTCCTTAACCAATCATCCTCATTTCCTCAATCCACGGGCACATCCGTTTACGTGACTCCTAGCATCTGTTAGATGGCTCTCCACAGTCTTTTAGGGAACCAGGCATAAGGAAGAAACAAAATGCTGTCCTATTTGAGAAGAAGGTTGTCTTTAGGTTCTGAAGGACCTGGGTTCACATCTCAGCTCTAATATTTACAATCTGCTTGACCTTAGACAAACTACTTAATCTCACCATGTCTGTTCTCTTAGTAGTAAACAGGGATACCCAGTTTATAGGGACAATATGGAGGTTTAACGTGATGTGGGTAAAGGGTTAGCATATATCTGGTACATGGTGCGCACTCAGTAAGTGGTGGTGATGGTGATGATGATGATTAAGGAGGGTAGGTTTGGGAAAGAGAGGAAGGACAGGGCTAGGGAGAAACACTGGAGAAGAGTATCCCAGGGAACAGAAATAGCCTGTGGGGAGTGAAGAGGAAAGTTCCCTACTGCATTTACTGCAAGGGGCTCAAAACAAGGACAGTGGGTATTAAGACTCATCAAGGGGATGGGGTGGGGGAGGTGACCTGCCAACCACTTGAGGCCCTGAGATCATACTGGTGCCCTGGGTCTGTTCTTCTTTCTACAGCCAGCTTCCTGCCCAGACTCAGAGCCCAGTTCTACCAATTCCAATATGTGAAATGCCAGGCCTCAGTATATGGGCAGAGCCCCTTCTCCAGTTCCAAGACCCAAGGCCCATGGATGAAGTGGTGACTGTGGAGGAGACTGATGGTGGCATTGACATCTTGCTGGTTGTCCCCAAGACCACTGTGCTGAGTGTGAGAACAGAGAAACAGAACAGTTCCTGGGCAAGGAAGTGAGAGGGCAGCACCACAAGGGGCGCCTTCTCACTTCATTCTCCCCTTGGCGGTGACCTTAACGGAAGACCTCACCGGGAGTTACAGTCTTGCCATTGAGAAAGTCTTGATCTAACATAGACACAAATACGTAGGGTAGGGAAGCAAGCCATCCAGGCTAATGTCACTCAAGATTTTTAAGAACTTTTTGAGGATTCTTTCTCTCAACTACTGTGTTCTGTCCTAGGCCCTAGAGGAAGATCCAAGGGGTGAGGGAGGCCCCTCCAGGAAAAGAATGTTTATAGGAAAGAGAAGATTGAGGCTGACTTCCAGTAGAGGTGAGGAGTGAGAGTAGATGGTAGGGCCACAGGCCTGCACTGCCCAATACTGGAGGCGCTGCCCATAGGTGGCTCTTGAGCACCTGAAATGTGACTGGTCCAAACTGAGATGTTCTGTGTGGTAAAATACACAAAGGATTTTGAAATCTTCATATCTGAACAAAATGTAAAAGATCTCAATGTTTTTCTAAATTGATTACATATTGAAACGACAACATTTTGGATAGACTGTGTTAGGTAAAATATTAAAATGAATTTCACCTGTTACCTTTTTAAGTGTCTATTAGAAAATTTAGAGGTATGAATGTGTCTTGCTGTCTTTTTTATTGGATCTAATAGATCAAAGAGGGAAGAATTAGAGAGCAGGACAGATTTTGAAGGGAGGACTTCCTGAAGGAAGAGAAGGGACAGGGACAGGTGGGGAGCACACAGCCCCAGACAAGAGGACAGATTTCAGGAAGGCTCAGGAGGTGAGAATGAGTAGCTTGTCTATGACTTAGGTAAATTCTTGTTTTCTAGAATGCTCTAATGTAAACACATGGAATCCGAAAAAGAACGGAGAGAAGATCTTTATATAGTACATAAGTCAGAGATGTGTTCTGTTTTTATATTCGTTATTCTCATGACCACTACCTCTCAACAACTTGGACTAAGAAATCTCTTTACAAAATGAGAATAGAGACTCAGAGAAGTTAAGTAACTCGCTCAAGATGACACAGCTAGTAAAAATTGCATTCGAGATTAAAACTCTCATCTGTCTGACTCCAGGACAGAGTAAAATGAGGGGAGCCACCTCTTCTGTCTGTGTGGATTGAGAAATCTTCCAAGAGGATCAGAGCTGAGGGTTGGAGGGCAGGACTGAGTATTGCACCAAGCCTGCCCTGACTCACCTCTTTATAGCCTGCACTGCTGTAACTTCCCAGACCCAGATGCATCTGCAGAGCAATGGGATGGGACGTTAGAATGGACACTTCACAAGCACAAACCCCTCCTCATCTTACCCCCCATTGAACCAGCTGCATGACAGCAAGAGAGGAATCCCCTGATGCAGGTGAAGCTACAGCTGGAGGGGCAGGTGACAGAGCTGAAAGGCCAGGTTCAGAAGCACACACGGATGTGGTAACCTCCAGGCAGGAGCAGACAGAGCTGACAGAGCAGTACAAGCTGGGAGTTGGGCCAGTGGGAGATGGGGCCTGGCTGCTTATGCAGGATCCAAACTCAGAATCCTCTGAAGAGGGGAAAAGGGAGATGTTAGTGTGCTTTTAAGAGGGATCTGGCATCAAAAAATAACTTCTCCTCATTCATCATCTGCTCTTGGCCCTGTGTTTCCAGAGGCTCCTCCCAGCTGCAGACAAGGAAGCCCTTTACCTGTTCTCATCTGCTCCCTCCTACCGTGGCCCCTGTTTCCAGTTATCTGGCACTGTCTGGGGTGACAGGGGAAACAGACAGAAAACTGGTGCTCTCTGAGCTCTCTTCTCTGAAACTGCCCTGCTAATCACTGCCCTTCTGCCCTAGAAAGGTCTGACCCACCAGGCTTTACCCCACATCCTCTCAGTGTCCCTCCACTCTAACTCACTTCTCATCCAGAAGAAACTCCTTCCATGTCAGGGGATGGAAGGGCTCATACTCATAGAGCAGGAAGTGCCACACGTGGATTTGAGTTAGACTCAGTCAGAACTTCCCAGCACTAGGGGTCTGACAGCCTCAGCTGCTGTGACATTCAGAAAGAATGTACACATGGCCTCACCAGATGTCTCCAAGAGACAAGGACTTGTTCTGGACCTTCCTGCGTAGTCCCGACTGGAGACAGAAGTTTAAAGTGTGACTCTGGTCATCCCCAGCCTCAGAAGCGAGCACACAGGGACTTCTGGGAACTCTCAAGCCCTCAGGCAGAATGGGTGGAGCCTACAGTTGGGAGCTGCAACATGGTGGGGTGGGGAGAGAGCAGGCCTGAACCTCCACTGTCTGGCCTCCCTTCACCCTGGCCCCACCTCTTGATGGCCCTCTCTGGTCAGAGCAGGGCCTCTGAGCTCTCTCAATGCAGCCCTGAGAGCAGGCCTCAGGACCCAGTCTCCACCCAGCCTCTGACCCGGGACCCTGATGCCATCCCCTGTGCCTTGCAGGACAGAGATAGCCACTGCTCAGGTTCACACCCCCCACACTCCACACTAATAGCCTTCCTCTCCTGGCCTCCCCCACCCCCAACCCCATAGCTCAGTCTGGTACCTGCAGGAAATGTGCACAAATCAAAGACATCTGCCACTATGGATCTTCAGGCTCCCCTGTGACAACACACACATACACACACATATATACACACACACACAGGCTCACACTCATACTTGCACACACACACATAACCTCAAATTACACACAAACACACCCACACATCACAAACATTCTCACATGCATGCAACGCAAAGACACATACTCACAAAGACACATACTCACAAACTCATTAACACCAGCACCCCACCCCACCCGCACCCCCAGTCCTGTAGCTGAGGCAGACACATAGAAGAGTAAGACCTTCTGCCAGTGTGTGGGGAGAAGTGCAAGAACTCAGGAGCGATGACCTGATTTCACTCTTGCCTTTGTCCCTTTATATGCTGTGTTACTTTGGGCCCTTGACATAACATCTCTGAGCCTCAGTTTTATCACCTGTAAGTAGAATTAACAAAATTTACCTAAGGTGTGAGATTAAGACAGGTGTAGCTTCCAACATCAACGTGTCCACCGATGGAAAGTCACCCCACTCCATTCCCCACTTCTGTGCTGAGCATCTCCCTAACACCCTTCCAGGCCTGCTGTCCCTGAAACAGATACCCCATCTCCTGGAGGCTCAGACCACCAGGGGCCCACACCTGGGGAAACTTGATATATGACTAGGCCAGCTCCATCTGACTCCCCTGCCTCTGTCCTGCCCATACCACTCCTGCTCCCTTAGTGCCTCTTGCCAGGTAGCCTTTTCCCTAATGACCTTTAATGCAGCTGGCCATGGACAAAGTTTGGGATGGAGCACTCAGCCCTTGCATCAGAAGGATATGAAGGGTTAATCAGCCCCAAGGAGCTGTCCTGCAGAAAGTCATCCCTAATGTCCCTGAATTACACCAATTCCAAGACATTCTTTATGGACAGAGTGTGTGGGTCACAGCTATAGGACAAGACCTGCTGTGCTAAGCAGTCAAGGAAGAAATTGTGTCACCCATGGAAAGCCCCTTTGGACTCTGAAGTGCTCTCGTCCTCCAGTCCTCCATCCAGACAACTGGTCACCCTGACCATCTCTGAATTTCCATCTGCCATTGTCCATCCTGGTGCCTCTGTTGTGCCCAAATTTCTAGACTCCCCAAAGACGACCACCAGAGTCCATAGTCAAAGCCAAACAGCAAGGGTCGTTTATTACAAGTTCGAACCCGGACTTCCACGCACTCGTTGCCAGTGACGTTAAGAGGTCCTGAGCTCAGGATCACAGCACTTTTTATATACTATTTGGGGAGGCAGGGACTTAGCATACATCATAGTATCTCATAACAAATCACTACATACCGTGAGAAAATCAAACAGCAACTCCATAGTATGGTTGGTGCGCTACAGAGCGGGAAAAGGCTGGGAACAGATTATTGGTTAGGTCAAAGGGCTGTCATTCTTCAAATTGCTTGGATGGCACCGCTAGGGTATGTGTCACCCCAGGATTGACCGGGGTCTCCCTGTCAAGCCACGGGGTGCCAGATGGTTATTATCTCCCATACCCAAAGCTGGGTGGGGGGTCCAGGAGCAGTCACTTTGTCATGTCCAATTCTGGGTCGGGGTTTCTCTGGCGCCAGATGGCTGTTATCTCTCGGCCCGAACCGGGTGGGGGTCCGGGAGCACCCACTCTGCTAGGTTCGATTCTGGGCAGGGGTAGTGTGGTTACAGAGTGCCCATAGAAAGTTTGCTGGTAATTTTCCATCTCCTCATGGGTTAGGAAGTGAAGGTACAGAAGCAGAAATAGTGGTTATGGTTATAATTTAGGCATCTCACCTCCA
>NW_026740189.1:0-5669 GCF_022355385.1 Mustela nigripes | reverse complement strand
CCTCCCCTCACTGTCCACCCCCTTCCCTCTGACCCCTCACCTTCCCACCTCCCCCCCAGCCCCCCCCCCCCGGACCAACCACCCCCCCATCCAGCCGCCCCCCCCTCCCCTCACTGTCCACCCCCTTCCCTCTGACCCCTCACCTTCCCATCTCCCACTCAGTCCCCTCCCACCTGAACAAACTTACCCCCAACCCAGCCTGCCTCCCTCCCCTCCTGACATACCTCCACAGACAACTCCATCTTCAGTGGCCTCCACCTTCCCATCACCTCCATCTCTCCAGCCTGCTGCACCCCACCATTTTGCTTCATTTCAAGTCATCTCTAATCTGCTTTCACACCTCTCCCATCCTTCAGAATCTAGGGAGTAGAGCAGGGCTAAGAGCCCAATAAAGGGAAAGACATTTCCCTCTTCTCTCCCTTCCTGCCCTCTGCCTGCCATCCCACAACTCTTCCTGAGAACAGTACTGGTCAGATGTTAGCAAGAGTTGAAGAGACATTGCCCCATCAGCAGAGTGAGGGACTGGTGTACACAGAGGAACAGGATGGGCTGTGGCACTTCTGTCAACCTGAGGGAAGCAGCAACCAACCAACACAGTGAGCCCTATACAGCCTTCTGAGTAGCCTCAGGGGTGGCAAGGGCCCTCCACAGCTTGGCTCTGCCCAAGTCAGAAGGGACCTTTGGCAGCCCTGGGACCTTGGGAGGTCCTGATGACCTGGTCACCCCATAACCACTCCTTCTCAATAGACGACAGGGGCAAACAGTTACTGTTCTCCATCGGGTCATCCTGATGAAGTTCTAGAACCTAGGTGAGGTTCAGTGGGCTGAGGTCCAGAGCCGATGACCAAGAAAGAATTCTTGAGGACATCCTTGGTGCAAAATGGTGGTTTATTAAAGCATAGGGACAGGACCCGTGGGCAGGAAGAGCGGCTGCCCTGGGTTGTGAGAGATGGCAGGTTATGTACCTTGCACTTGGGGGAAGGTGAAGGGAAGAGAGGTTTCAATGGAGATTTCATATGCTAAAGAGGGCCTACAAGGTGCCAGGATACCGGAGGCCTACCAGAGGCCAAAAGCTTTGGGACTTGATCAATGTTGTCTTTTGGCCAGCCATTAACATCAAGATAGTTGGGAGATTCTTGGTAGCATGTCACAATCCTGCTATTGAGCGTCTTTGTTAGTGAGATTTAGGTTCAGAAGAGATTTAACTATATTTGCATTTCCTTCTGATGAAGTTCTAGAGAACCTAAGTGAGGTTCGGTGGGCTGAGGTTCGGAGCTGATGACCAAGAAAGAATTCTTGAGACATCTTTGGTGCAAAATGGTGGTTTATTAAAGCACGGGGACAGGACCCGTGGGCAGGAAGAGCTGCTGCCCCATAGCCCTCCTTCAAACCGGGTTGTGAGGGTTGTATACCTTGCGGGTGGGGGGGGGGGTGGTGAAGGGATGGGAGGTTTCAACGGAGTTTTCATATGTTAAAGAGGGCCTACAAGGTGCAGGGGGGGAGGGCTTGCCCTTGTGGCTTGATCAATGTAGTCTTTAGGTCAGGCATTAACATCAAGATAGTTGGGAGATTCTTGGTGGGGTGTCATGGTCCTGCTATCATTTACATTCCCTTCTACCTCAGCCTCCTCCAGTTTATGGTGGGGAGGGAAACATTAGGGCTTCAGGAACTGAGAGTTATTTGCCTCTGGAAATTCGTGCTATTGATAAGGTAACCTCCCTGTTTGTAGATCTCTAGGCATCTGTAGAGCAAGGGAGATTCCTGTTCTGCAGGATTGTGATCTCTGCAAGTTAACTATTTATCGTTTTATGGCAGTCAGGGGTGTCTGAGGAATGCTACACATATTACGGAGGGGAGCAGGTGGAGAGGAGGTGCAAGGTGCCAGCTTTACTCTGTCCTCAGCCAGCCTCCTGCTCCATCATCATTCCCCCCTGAACAACTTTGACCCTTAAATCTTTAAGGTGGTTGAAGGTGGAAGGTCTTATCTTCTGTAACTTCTTCCTGCTGAATAGGGGCGTAGAGCTGTCCCTACCTGCTCAGGTCAATATTGACCAGGGTAGGAACGTATAAGGGAATTACGAAAGGTAGAGGCAGCTGAATCCAGTGCTGACAGTGAAGAGGCGTCCTCGCGCGTGATAAGGATCATCTGTCGTGGTGAAGTCATTGCAGCGATGGAGTCTCGGCACCAAGTAGAGAAACATCAAACAAAGCAACATATTAAGGTTAATAAGGCGATAAGAATGAGAAGCCCAAAAAGGAGATTTGGCCATAGCCCTCCTTCAAACCAGGAACTTAACCAATCACTGAAAGAGAGAGACAGATCTTGTAGAGCCTTAATCTGGGCATTCATATCTTTTATTAGTCCTGTGACATTTTTGTGATAGTCTGGGATGTACACTCAACATTCTGTCTTGATAATTGCACATGTGCTACCCTGGGCTGCTGTCAGGACATCTAAGGCCATCCTATTTTGTAAGACTGCCTTGCGTATTTGTGAGACTTCGGTATTAAGTAGGGAGATGCCATTTAGTGAATCATTGAGTGCCTTTGTAGTATATTTATTAAGGGCTTCTACATGCCACATGACATCCTCTAGTCCCGCAGATGGAACAAAAATGGATGCCAAGTGATCATACCATTTAAAAACAGATCGTGTCCATCTTTGTTTTAAATTGGGGAGATTAGCTGGAGTTGTAATGGTTTTAGTAATGCGCCCATGAATCCAGGCAAATCCTAAAGTACAGCGACCTATCCATCCTGGAGGAATCCAGGGCCACAGGTTGGTTCCACATATCTAGTGGGTTCCATTTGGAGCTGGCCATCTAATGCCAGGTCACCTTGCCAAGTCAATAGCAAACCAGTCAGTAGCCTGGAGTACTATTACTTGGGAACACATTTCTAATGACAGCCATCCTAGATATCGTGTGTTATTTGCCCAAGTATCATACGTATGATTTCTTTGTTCCCAGCATAAAGCTGCCTTTTGACTGAGGTGTCCAATGGGTGTGGGTATGAACCACAAATATGTATCCCAGATTTGATATACATCATCCTTAGTAAGTTAAGGAGGGTTTTGTAACTTAGGCCCATATTTGATTTGGGAGTTATGGCTTGACAGCAATCCCCTTTCCTTCCAAATAGCTCCATGGGCATGTAGTACCAGGAAGGCATATTTGGAGTCAGGGTTAATTTTAATTCTTAGGCTTTGGCAATTTCAAAGTGCTAGTGAGCACTATGGCATATCTAGCTTTTCTTATTCTTTTTATGAAAACTACTGTCATCAGTAAACCAACTGTCATTTGTATTTTTAACAGGGGCATCTTAAATCTGGCCAAATAGAGTAAGCAAGATCAATAACCTCTGAACAGTTTTGCTCTATAAAGAAGTACAGTGGTCAGGTTCAGGCATAAAGGTAACTAGGTTTAAAGTTTGACAAGTTTTAAGTATCATTTCTGGCATATCTGTAGTGTAGCCCTGTATTTAATTAGTTGGCCTAATTAAAAGGCCATTGGTGGCCTTTGAATTCTAAGACAAATCTGGACCTGATGTGAAGTCATTACAGTCAGGGACTGTCCCATAGTGAGCTTTGAAGCTCTTTGAGGAGGGCTGTTCTAGGTTTCGCTAAAGCATCTATTTGCAATTGCACCTCAACAGAGGTGGCCTTTAGGATAAATATGACTAAGGGATAAAACCATTAAGAAGCCCTTTGAGTGGTCCAGGCTTAACAATATCCTGATTACAGAGGATCACTGGCAAGTGAGAAAACTTGTCAAGAGATAAGGGGAGTTCCCCATGCATCATCCGATCCACTCATAAAGAAAGTGGGGTCATCCATTATCTCCATAAATCCATAGTTAATCCTATGGAGTGCGATAGGCTGGCTTTTAGGAAATTTCATTATCCCAGCCACACACAAGGTGATAGTTAAGTTATATAGTTGTAGGGGAATCAATCCCATTTTTCCAGTTGTTTAATCATATGCCATGGGGTTCTGCTAATATCCCCACAAAATAATGAGATCAACTAAAGAAGCTATTGTGCAACTTCTCTGAAGTTTACCTCAAATTGTTTAGCTTAGGTAAACAAACATTTAAAGACAACCAAATCTAGAATTTAACATCCATAAAGGCATGTTACTAAAACAGAATTTTTCTCTCTAAAATAACCCTCATTTCCAGAGATAGCCAAATCAGGACTAATTCACTTGAGAAACAAGTCCAGTTTTAAGAAACTTGGCCTAATTATTTACATAAGCTCAGCAAGAACAGTGAGTGTGATCAAATAGATCTTTTATTTTTTTATTTTTTTTTAAAGATTTTATTTATTTGTCAGAGACAGAGGGAGAGAGAGCGAGCGAGCACAGGCAGACAGAGAGGCAGGCAGAGGCAGAGGGAGAAGCAGGCTCTCTGCCGAGCAAGGAGCCTGATGTGGGACTCGATCCCAGGACCCTGGGATCATGACCTGAGCAGAAGGCAACTGCTTAACCAACTGAGCCACCCAGGCGTCCCTCAAATAGATCTTTTAGAATTGGCTTGCTGGAACTTATAAGGAATCTCTAGGTTGAATTTTTAGTATCCTCTCCAGGCCAGAAGCCAAGCCCTGTACTTGCCATCAGGCATGCCTGCAATACCTTTGGGTGAATTCCTCTTCCTGAGACTGCACCTACCAAGGAGTGACATTCTTTACTCACCTGGTGAGGCTGCTGGGAACTCTGTAAGCAAGGTATCAGGCCAACAGTCCCAAGGGGCTTTATGGCTCCAGGTTTCATAAAGTCAACCTTAGTTCCTTTAAACTGTCTGGTCATATCTGAAGTCTTTTCAAATATGACATCCCAGTCAAATCCTTAGTAAAATAACCAGTTTCCAATGGTGTCCTGTTACAAGGAGAACAGATTTCTTATTGAACTTATGCAAATGACTGATTGCCATGGAAGAAAGGATACTTACTGAGACCTTTTGGTTTCAGAGTGTTCAGATAGAGAGAAAAGTTGAATGCTTTGAGCACTTTTAGATCTCTGTAAGTTACAGATAACTTAAGAAAAAGTATCCCTAGTCTGGAAGAGCAAACATTAAAGAACCAGCAATGTCTAAAGTAAGACAAAACATTAAGAGACACAACACTATAATCTTTTAGTTTATTTAGTTCCATGCTACTAATTCTGGTGAATGCGGCTTTAGTCAGTTTTGGAAATTCTTACCTATTTCAGTTTTAGGATTTTCAAGTATATCAAATATCTGTATTTGTCCTGAAAGTCCTTTATATGAATCTCCTTGAAGGTAAAACTCATTTTACAAGAGAATTAAAACAATTATAAATGACAAAAAGAATGGATACGGTAAGAGCTGATGAGATATTTAGTTGGCAAGGAAATCAGGTTATTTCTTTGATACATAACATTTCCATAATTACAATATCAAGTGATGATCTCTCAAAACATTAAAACTTTAGGAAATGCTTAGAATCTCTAGAATAGTTATAGCATTTTCCCAAATGTAACCCAAGGTTTATCATTGGTTCAGAAGTACTTCATGAGCAACTTCACATACCAAGGAAAAGCCTGAGTTAAAGATGTAAGGTTTTTCCGGCGAGATAAACACAACACCAGGCAAAGTGGGTGCAAGGCAAGATTTATTAAAAACGCTTTCCGGCGAAGTTTCAGGGCTCAGGAG
>NW_026740188.1:0-12354 GCF_022355385.1 Mustela nigripes | reverse complement strand
TGTGCATTACTTTCCTAGAGTTTTCACCTATTTCTACTCTTAACAGTGTTTGAAATGGCTCGTTTCCTCATACCCTCACGTACCCAACATTATTACATATTTTTGATCTGTGCCAATGTAGAAAGTGAAAAATGGCATCTCATTATTTGTTTAATTTGCATTTAATTACACACAAGATTATGTTTTCATATGTTTAAAAGTCATTTATCTTTGGATTTATTTATTACAGTTAACTACATTTTCTTGCTGTGCCTGTTTTTCTCTTGCATTTTGATCACTTTTGTCACTTCTTTTATTGATTTATAAATACTCTTTTATAATAAGGAAATTAGGTCTTTGTCCATCATTTGTGCTGTATACATCTTTCTGTGCTTATCTTTTGATGTGGTTTACAAACTATTTGCTCTGTAGAAAATTTTAAATTATAAGACAAATTTATCATCAGTCTTTTTCTTTATTGCTCTGGCTGCTTTTGTCTTATTTTCAAACTTTGATTCTACTTCATGTTTATCTAAAAAACTGTACTGATGGCTACTCATATGATAGTCCCAATGTGCTTCTTTTTTACATTTTTTTCCACACAGAATTTATTTTAGTGACACAAATAGAAATAGTTTCATTTTATTTTTTTCTAAATATCTAGACAATTGTCCTGAGACTTTGATTTGAACCACTGTATTTTCATTTATCCCTCATAAATCCTGAACATTCTTATTAACTGTGTTAATAAGAAGTTTGATTTTTTATTTTCTCATCTTTTAATAAGCATAATTTTAAGGTTGTTCTCAGGATTAAATTTCACACATGTAAAAAATCTTTTAACAGTGAAGAGCACATGGTAAACACTCATTATATGTTAGCTATTATTCTTATTACTTATTGACTAATTTATAATAAATTTATAATTTCACACCTTACTGGATTTAAAATACATTAGCTTCAATAACTTTAAACAATAACAAATATAGTAATATGTATATTATTTTGGCTTTCTCATGTATAGACTCTGATCACCCAAAAGTGATTACTTTGCATCTGTAAAAAAAAAATTTGAGGGGCACCTGGGTGGCTCAGTGGGTTAGGTCTCTGCCTTCGGCTCAGGTCATAATCTCAGGGTTCTGGGATAGAGTCCTGCATCGGGCTCTCTGCAGAGGCCTCTGCAGGAGGCCTGCTTCCCACCCCCCATCTCTGCCTGTCTCTCTGCCTACTTGCAATCTCTGTCAAATAAATAAATAAAATCTTAAAAAATAATAATAAGAATATATATAATATATAATAAAATATATAAACATGCAAACATATAATGTAGCATGCAATGAAGAAACCAAAACAATTTAATCATACTTATGAAAAAGTTCTGAATAGCCTATTAACAAATAGAATTCAACAATAAATTAAAAGAACGAACAAGAAGATTTATCCTAGATACTAAAAAATACTTCAATATCAGGAAGTCTGAATAATTAAAAGAAGACAAGTCTCATAAGTAATCAATAGCTTATGCAATACTAATAAATTGTATAACTAGTTAAAAATAATAGAGGGCTATTTCTACTAGGTCAGGAACAGAAAAAGATGTATGGGTATTTCTTAAAATTTCTCTACAAGTATAGGTCAATGCCATATCATGAAATATAAAAACACTTAAAATTTTCAGAGTGTATATGTAGTATTAAATTTGCTTTATAGATGTTTCTTATTTTTTATACTTTTTATACTCTGAAACTTTAAATACAATTGGATTTATCTGTTCCTTCAATGCATAATATAAATCCACTGTGAAGATTTCTATTTCTAGTAATCTTTAAAATTTTATTTATTTATTTTTATGGGATTGAGAGCCATAATTTCTTATGGTGGAGAAGTAGACAAAGGGGAGTTTTATCAAATTTCTTATCCACTGTGCATTACTTTCCTAGAGTTTTCACCTATTTCTACTCTTAACAGTGTTTGAAATGGCTCGTTTCCTCATACCCTCACGTACCCAACTATCCCCTCATAGTTCAGGTTTTCAGATCCTTTGGAATAGAATTAAATATAAAATTATCTTAGAATTCATTCAGGTTTTTTTGTATTTGTAGTTATCTGTCAATTTCTTTTCTAAACTTGAATAATTGTGTTTTAAAAATATTGTTTTGCTATTGATTAGATGGTTAGTAGTAATGTGTTTTATTGTTTTGGTTTTTTTTTTTTTTTTTTTGGAGACTTCCCTTGAAATTATCTATGAATTCTAACATCTGGTTTTTCTCAAATTTTTAAAAATTTTGTCATTTGCCATATTAATTCCTTTTGTCCTTAATGTTAATTTCCTTTTCCTAATTTCTTGAGTGAATTCTTAATTAATTAATTTTGGCCACATTTCCTAATGGATAATTTCCTTTACTTAAAGTCCACTAACTAATGGTAGATTTTAATCACATCTATAGAACATCTTTACAGTAACCCTTAGATTGGGATTAGATTAAATAACTAGGTAGTATAATCCAGCCAAGCTAATGCATAAAATTAACCATTACAGTGATGAAAAAGTGGAAAGCCATTTTTATCACAAATGTTTCTTGTCTATTCCTATGAGTTTCCCTCAAGGAAAATTCCATCCCCTCTTCACTGCTCCCTGAATTCTAATCATCTCTCAGTCCGTCAGCATATGGAAGTGGGGAGACAATTTGGGGTAGTAAACTCTACATAAACAAATCATCAGTTCCTATCACAGCCAAGCTGAAACACCACATGGAAATTTGCTTGGCTCTCTGCTGGTACACAGTTCATGGTCTTTCACCTTTTAGATAATAAAGGTAGCAACACCCTAGGCAAATTTTGAGGGGGGAAAAACAATAGCGAAGTTATCATGTTGTTCATATTTCATTCCACTTATCAATGTTGCTTAACTTTCTTTTAAATAGGTTGTAAGATCTCCAATTCAGGGCCCTTGTGTTTACTCAGGGCTTTTCAGTTTTTTTACTTTAATTCCTTAAAAGCCTCAATTTCCCACTTATCATCTTTGGCATCTTCATAGTCGAGTTGTTTGAGTTAACCAGAAGACTGAACAATAGATTTAAACTTAGAAAAATGTTAAGTGATATTTGCTTATGGACAATTATTATAATAAAGAGAATTTCTTCTTAAAATCAGATAATTAAAAAAAGCTAAATCATAATATCTTGAAAATTTTCGGTCATGATTATGGAAATTAAGTTAGTCAGTCATTATTATTATCACATATTTTGTCACTTGATCAACTTGCGTAAGGCATACAACACACCACCAGTAGCAAGACTCACAAAACAATGATTTTCACTGATTAATATGTTAAATTGGACATATTAGGATGTACGGGGGCATCGTTTACAACTGGGAAGAGTCCTTCAGGTGATTCTGACATGCTCCCTGAGCTTAAAGGCCCGTCTTTCCCATATGTGGCAAAATCACTTCTCTAGAATCAGAGGGAGACCACAAAGCTTGATTGTATATTTACATAATAAGGAGAAATAGCTTTCAGTTATCTTTTCCTTCCTTTAAAAAAAAAACTTTATTTGTTTATTTGACAGAGAGAGAGTCCACAAGCAGGGAGAAAGGCAGGCAGAGGGAGAAACAGGCACCCCACTGAGCAAGAAGCCCAATGTAGGACTTGATCCCAGGATCCTGTGATCATGACCTTAGCCAAAGGCAGACACTTAACCAACTAAGCCAGCCAGGTGTCCCTCTAGCTATCTTTACAAACCTGAATTTTAACAACGTAACATATCTTTGGTATATTATATTATATTATATTATATTATATTATATTATATTACATTATATTGGCATGGTATGAACAGTATATTATATATTTGGTATAACATACATCACAGATCCCCATATAATTTGGCTCTTTGTCTGCCTTTCTGGATATCTCTCAATAAACAGATTAATTCTGAAGAGTACCTAGGAAATCATATATATGTTATACAGTTGGCTGTGTTTCCTCCACTTTAACTCAGGAAGTAGGATGTTTGAATGGACCCTAGAATTCCTCTAATCTACTGGCTATGTCTAACACAGAAGGACATTTAAATTGTTTTCATTTTTGTAATTTTTCATGTCACTACTCTATTCATTTTACTCTAATAGGCACTCATATTTCACTTCTTACCATCTTTTCTAGCCACAATGATTTACCAGCAATGCTAAGCATCATTTAAAACAGGTGAACCAGCAAAGTATTTTTATTTTTTTTACTGCTGTCTGTCTGGTATTCCAATTTCTTCGCTACAATTTTTCAACAAGTGAAAATACCTATGTGTAACAATCTATGCTGGTTCAAAGTCAGCCAAAAAAATAAAAATGCAATAACAATTAATAACACACTTGATAGCACTGCATGATGACCAGATTTTTTTAAGTCAACATATTTTCTTTCAAGAGAAAAGGGTATTATAATTTCTATGATCTATAATAACATTTACTCACATTTTCCTGTTACCTTGATTTATTTTTTATTTTTAAATTTTTTTAAGATTTTATTTATTCATTTGAGAGACAGAGAGAGAGCACGAGTTGGGGAGAGAGACAGAGGGAAAGGAAGAGGGGGAAGCAGACTCCCCACTGAACAGGGAGCCCGACACAGAACTTGATCCCAGGACCCTGAGATCATGACCTCAGCCAAAGGCCAACACTTAGCCAACTGAACCACCCAGATGTCCTATCCTGTCACCTTAATTTAATCCTCCATCCCCAATTCTTCACTATTATAACCAGTTTTACTAGCAAAGAGCCTTGGCAAAATCATTTAATCATTTTTCAGAATTTTAAATGAAAAAATCCGGAGATACAGATATGTAATTGGCAAAAAATCTTGGATTACTCAGGTAGTACTAAAATTATTTTGAACAATTAATTTGTGGTTCTACTCCACCACTAATGAAAGTAGAGGCCATACTGATGAAGTGAACACCTCTATGACTGTTACTAACACCAAAAACAGCAACACAAACTAACATTGTACAGTTGCTATCCTGGGCCCTTTGTTTTCAGTTAGGTATATGTTGCCTTATTTAATAAAGTCTCTGTGTGATATAAGAGAAGATATCACTGTCTGCATTTTATGGACAACTGCCTCCATGGTGTTGAACAACTGGTCCAAGTTTGTGCAGTGAACATAAGGCAAATCTGGGATTTGAACCTATATCTCTTCACTTAAAAAATAGAGGTCTCTTCCTTGCTTTGTATTTTTCCTTAGCACTTAGCACCATCTAGCATACTAAATAGTTTACATATTTACCTTTTTGTCTGTGTTCCATCACTGGGCTGTAAGCACTATGAGAACAAAGTTTTTTAATCTTATTCACCATCAAATCCCCTGAACCTAATAGAGTACTGGCATATGGAAGGTACTCAATAATTATTTGCTGAAAGGATGAGTAGTCTACTAAATGTAACAATAAACTTACTTATTTCTCTTAAAAAAAAAAATAGAGGTCTCCCTGCACTTCTAAACTTCTCCCAGTTATCATGTTTCCTTTCGGTATTGTAGGTATTATTTACCTTACTTTCATTAGCATTTTCAAATGCCTATTTCATACAGTGTATTTATAGTACCATCCAAGAAAGTATTATGATGATGTTCTCCCCTTTTCTTTACAGTCCAGAAGAAGAGACAGAAAATGTCAGCATCTATAGATCCTGCTTTTGAATAAGAAATATTGGGAGAAAACCACTGGACACTAGAAATTTGACTAAACACTGACCTGACTTATTATCTGGGCTCTTCCACAGCCACCATTAACAGAGCAGTGACCTTGTCCACTTCTGTAATACATGGCCATGAACAACTCCTTCTAGTACTGACACCCACATTGGATGAAATAATGTGAATAGACCTCTCAACCTCATAGGGGAAATAAGAGGGTTATAGCTCTGGCAGGAGAATTCCTGCTTCATTACTCATGACCCCAAGTGAACTACCTGCTTTTATGCTTTAATGTATATACTACCCATTAGATTGCCTAAGTCAAGCAGAGAAAGTCAAGTATCATATGGTTTCACTTACTTGTGGAGCATAAGGAATAACATGGAGGACATTGGGAGATGGTGAGGAGAAGTGAGTTGGGGGAAATCAGATGGGGAGATGAACCATGAGAGACAGAAGACTCTGAGAAACAAACTGAGGGTTCTGGAGGGGGGTTTGGGAGATGGAGTGAGGCTGGTGGTGGGTATTAAGGAGGGCACGTATTGCATGGAGCACTGGGTGTGGTACATAAACAATGAATTTTGGAACACTGAAAAAAAAATTAAAATTTTTTCAACACAGACAATTTCATATTTATGTGTAGGTGTATATGTACTTTAGTTTTGATGTCTCAGGGGAGACTGATTTATTTTGAAGTATTCCAAGGTAGCATCAACGCTCAAGTTGGTTAACATTTGAGAAACGTTAATCAGGCATCTACACTCTAGAAAGCACAACTACAACTGCTTCAACTGACCCTCCCTTTATCTTCATGAGGAGCTCATTAATTAGCAAAAATGTGCTAGAAATAGCTTTCCATTAATAAAATGAGCAGCATTCAAATTTGTAAATTAGCTAGACACGTTTTACAGACACTACTGCACCTGCATGATTGTCGCCTAACAATCTGGGGAGCACAGTCAACCACACTCTCTACAGGAGCACTTTGGACCCCACTCTAAAACTTTGGTTCAGTCCCATGCTCTGCCAAATTACAGAGGACTAGTCCCCTGATTCTCACTGAGTAGACAGCTGGGGTTACAGCTAAAATATCATTATATTTGTTTCCAGTGAATCTTTGTGCAAGGTGACTTTTCTTGAACTTCACCAGTCTTACAAAACAGGGTTGTATGCCTCTTTTTTACATGAGTAGCAGAAGTATTTTTGTAGGTACGACCTAACATGAGACTTTCATTTGGTGGGAAATTTGTTTTGGCTTTTCTAGATCTCTCATTCACTCATGATAACAATGAATTACTGGTAACTATTAAACAAAAGAAAGCTAAATTGTCATAAATTAGCTTAAAATCCCCATCTACCATACCCTAATAGCATTCAGTTTGTTTTTTCTTAAATTATAATAAGAACTACTGCTTATTATTAGACCTCATCTAATACACGTCTTTCTTGTAAGATGAGGTGCACAGATGTTCTTAATATATTGCAGTATCCTTGCCATCATTTCTTGAAAATATCTTTTTTTTCATTGCCACCTCATTCTGTCACACTTCATAGCAAGTTCTGAGTTTCACAGCACATCACAGTTCTCACAGAGAAATCCTAAATAGCATAGAAATCATTGTCTTATCTATTCCACTCAGTTGGGGTCCAGTTTTAGTTTTGCTGATAGAAGGTACTCAGTTAGGTTAATATCTAGGCTTTCAAGCCTGAGTACTGGTGATCCTTAAAGCTCAAACACATTTCCAAAATCATAGTGTGGAGTCTGAAAATATTTGCCAGAATATCTAGATTTCTAATAAAAAGACTTCCAAAAAACAAAACAAAACAGGTTCTTTGGGTAATATGCTCATAATCTCAAAGAGCATGTCATAGTAATGTTCACCTCTTTTCTCTCCTACAAGTTCTTTTTATCAGTGTTCTCTCCAGCTAGGATTCATCAAAGGAAAATCATTCCCTCTTCTCCACCTATAATTCTTTTTTTTTTTTTTAAGATTTTATTCATTTATTTGACAGACAGAGATCACAAGTAGGCAGAGAGGCAGGCAGAGAGAGAGGAGGAAGCAGGCTCTCTGCTAAGCAGAAAGCCCCATGTGGGGTTCAATCCCAGGACCCTGAGATCATGACCTGAGCCGAACGCAGAGGCTTTAACCCACTGAGCCACTAGGCACCCTTCCACCTATAATTCTTGATCAAAAGTTGAACTTCCACTAATTCCTTTGATATGACTTGGTCATAGATAGAAACATCTTCTACATTGGAAAGGTGAAGGTCATTATCATGAACCAGGAAAAGGTATGTTTCCACAGCTTATACAAAATCTGTGACTTAGCAAAAAGGGCCTAGTACAAATTAATATACTAGAATATTTCACAATAAATGTATTTATACAACTTATTTCTGTTCAATACTTAATTAACATATTATATAGCTGGTGAGCATATTCTCCTAATTAGATTATATACACTTTATGGGGATAATCAATGTGTTTACTTCTCTAATCAATACACTTTAACCATTACTTAAGGTTTCCATTTTCTAACACTTCCCAGAGGTATAATTATATACATATAAAATATTTTCTGCAGTCTGGGTCATACAATCATTTATAATACTTGAGTAACATAAGCAACTACTCTAAAATCAATAAATGTATCATATGAAGTATGACTAACAGGAAAAAGGTCATAGAAAAAGAACATAGTAGCTTTAGTGAAAAGGTTTCATTTCTATCTCTAACAATTACTAGCGAGGTGCACTTGAGCACCTGCCCATTGAGAGCTTTTGTGAGAATTAAAGAAAAATAACACGAAAAGACAACTGACTCCTGTAGAATGCAGTCAATACTTATAAATGTACCTCACTTTCTTTTATTATTAAGGTTTATTCTCTGAAAGACATAACAATCCAAAAACATGTTTCACTAGCAAAGACTTTTCTAAATAAATGTAAAATCTAAAACAAAATCCTGGTTTGTTGATGGTTATGAATAATAAAACCAATTGGGTAATTGTATAGAAAAATAGGACCATGAAATATATAGCGACGATAGTATGAAATCCCTTGGTATGAATACAGTAAAAAGAAGTGTTTTTATACAGAAAAACAAAAACAAACAGAAAAACCCCACCCAGTTACCTACTGGAAAGAATTACCTGAAAATGAATAAAACCTGACAACAAAATTTTTAAAACAATTTAAAAAAATGACAAAAGCTAAAATATGAACTATCTGAGAGGAATGATTCATTTTAAGGAAAGTTCATCTCAGACTTGAGTTAAAACTTTTCACTACTAGATAGGAACCAAGAATGCTCCTTTTCACTGTATGTCTGGAAATTTATTATAATTGCTTCATAACACAGAGAAGATTTTTCAAATATTGAGTCATTTCAGCCCTCAGTGTTAACAATAGTTTAATGCATATGACCTTTTGAGAATATCCAAAATTTGAATTTTTATGTAGAAGTGAGAACAATAATAAATACCAGCAGCTCTCCTGGCTCCAAAGTATGTTGCAAAGAGCTATAGTAATTTTGTAGTACATGCTTCCTGAAAATGTTAAATACAGAGAGAAGTCAGCAGATTCTTTCCTTGTACTTCTCAATGTGAGGATTGAACAAGAAAGTTCACACAGCTTGGTAAATTTTAGGCAGGTTTCTGCTTTAATTCGGTCAAAATATGTATCCCCATCTCCCTTTGCTTAGAGCATTTACTTTAGAACATTTGTAAATTTTTTTCTGGCCTCTTTGAGATTTAAATCTTCAAAAAAGAAAAAAAAAGTCTCAGGTCAACTTTACAACTCAGAATCTCTTTCTCAGAGACTTGGGAGCTAGTTATGTTTTAAAATGTGAACATGAAGAAAGGTAGAACTCCTTTCTCCCAATTTCTGTGGGAAGGCAGGAGCCTTACTTTGGAGGGCATCGTTCTCCAAGTTGTAAAACTACCTCATGTTGTGAAGATATGAGAAAGTTTACTTTTCCTCTGGGTAAGGCCAATTAGCCAACACAGATGGCCAAGATTGCACCCTTACTCCAGGGCTTAATAACCGCCTGCCTTTCGTTTCAGAGACGTTGACTTCAGCCTGAGCTCTGGCGTCTCCGCTATAGCAATAGCATTGAAAACAAGTCTTTCTTGCCAGTTTAACAATGTTCAATGCAATTTTTGCTTTGACAAGTGTTATTGCTAAAAACAAAAATAAAGCAACAGAAGGAGACAGGGAAAATATGCACTATTTTTATAGAATATTCAAATATGTCCTATCTGATAGCAGAATGTCTGAATAGAAACTTGAAGGAGATAAGACCGATGAATATAAGGATTATATAGAATTCTGAGATATGAACATTTCAGGCAAAAGAAATATCAAGTGTGAAATTCTTGGGTGTGTCAATGTGTTCAGAAAGTCTGAAGAATATCAAGGAGATATTTTTTCCATGGATCATCATTATGTATGGGGTCTTTGAGGTCAATTTCCTTCTTGCTTTGATGAGAAAACTAAGGCCCAGGAGAGTCTGATGACTCTTGTAAATAAACAAAGTAGAATTTTCTATTATGAAAGCAATTCAACAGTCAATCAATGTGATTTGTTTTGCTGAGCCGTGTTTTTCTTTAATAAAAAATACTAAGGAATTATCAACTGCACACAATCTGATCAGTTCACATCAGAAAATGTAATCATTTATAAGAAATGGCACAATTTATGAAAATTCTTCAGTTGCAAACTATAATACAAAAAATCTTCAGTAATGAAAAACTGAAAACAAGCAAACTCGAGATGTGAACTCTATACATTTTTGAAAATGAAGTCTCAATTATTGACAAAGGTGTGCTAACAGAAAACCAGTTCATAAAGTGTCTCCTTGAAAATATCTGTTACTATTCATAATAAAATAGAAGTAAAATAAAGGAGGGATCTATTTATGAAAGCCTACATACTATAAGTATAGAATTTATGGAAAGCAGAAGAGAACTCTGGCTCTGCAACTTGTCAGGTACGTAACTCTGGGAAACTTATCTAAATTATTTAAACTATAATCTCATCATTTGTAAAATGAGGATATTGATATATTATATCTCACAGGCTGTTTTAGGTTTAAACAAAATAATGTATGCAAACTACTTAGTACAGCACATGTTTAACGTTCAACAATGTCAGCAAATATCATCATTAGTATTTTTATATTGTTACTAAATAGGCTGCAAAGCTACTGGCTTTGTGTTTTCGTAGCTTCTTATTGTTGAAAGTTTAAAGAACTTTCAAAGATAGAGAAAATATAATAAGGGACTTTGTGGTTTTATATCCAACCCCCTAACTATTCTCTTCCCAGGAATAGATTATTAGAAAATAAATTTCAGTCATTCTAGCACTTTAGCCACAAATATTTCAGAAATATCTCTAAGAGAGTAGGACTCTTAAAAAATAGTATATTCTAATGCCTTCTTAATAGCTGAAACACTGCAACAATAATTTCTTCATGTGGTCAAATATGTAGTCAATGTTCAAATTTCTGATTGCCTCAAAACTTTTCCAATTTGTTCATCTGTTTTAGAATCAGGCATTAAATAATATTCATATGTTGAAACTAGTTAATATTTCTCTAGCAATGTTTTAATCTGTAATCTTTCCCTCCACACCCCTTCCTTTCTCTCTCCCTCACAGTCTTATTAAGAATTCAGGTCATTTTATGTTAACTAGCTTGAATTTAAATTTAAAAAAAAAAAGGAATTCAGGTCATTTTCTATTAAAACCCAAGACTAGGGATGCTTTGGTGGCTCAGTTGGCTAAGTCTGACTTCAGCTCAGGTCATAATCTCAGGGTTCTGGGATTGATCCCCAGATGGAGCCCCACATCTGTTTCTTCTATTTCTTTCTCTCCCTCTGCCCCTCCCTCTGCTTGTGCTCTCTTTCTCTCTCTTTCAAATGAATAAAGAAATAAATCTTTATTTTATTTTTTTAATATTTTATTTATTTATTTGACAGAAAGACAGTGAGAGAGGGAACACAAGCAGGGGAAGTGGGAGAGGGAGAAGCAGGCTCCCCGCTGAGCAGGAAACCCAGTAGAGGCTCCATCCCAGACCCTGGAATCATGACTTGAGCCACAGGCAGCCACTTAAAGATTGAGTCACCGAGGCACTCCAATTAAAAATCTTCAAAACCAAACCAAACAAAAAACCACAAAAAAACCTTCAAGACTAAATAACGTTAATATTCTACCCATTGCAACTGCAGGCAAAGATGTCTCCTGGTAAAGGAAGTGAGTAACTTACTGGTCACTAGTCTTTTGATTGAGATGGGAGAGGGGAATGACTTGTAGCTCAAAAGATGGGAAGCACTCAACAGAGGGGGTGTGGTCCTGACGAAGCCTTTTGGAACCTTGAAATAGCCAGTCAGACTTAGCAGTAAAATCAATAAAGGCAAATTGTTTGCAGCTGCTCACAGAGTTCTTCTTGATAAACAAGATTTTGCCATTAAAGATTACAGAATAAGAGGGTGCTACAAAATAGTCCGTGGTTCTCAACAGATAATCCCAAATGAGGTAATCATTTCACTTGCACCCTCTGATCCTATCATGTTGAACCTTTAAAAAAGAATTTCCTGGTATATAGCAATGATTGAAGTCATTTTCCAAAACCCACATATATTGTACCGTATTTCTCTCTCTCTCTTTCCCTCACTCTCTCTTTCAGT
>NW_026740187.1:0-12361 GCF_022355385.1 Mustela nigripes | reverse complement strand
GTTTCAGAAAAATCAAGCCACGGAAAAAAAGAACAGCTTTAATATGTTTTATCCTTTCTTTCAAGAGAGAATATGCACCTAAGGGGAAAAAAAGTGCTAGACATTAATATCAATGTAATTAAATTAATCATAGGGATAAGCCAGAATAACTTATCATGAAATGAGAGCAGGTAGTTATGAAAATAATTAACCGAGATCTTGGAAATACAAATAGAAACCGCAGTAAAAAGAAACCTTTCAAAGAGATGGGCTGAATAGCAGAATGAGCACTGCTTAAAACCAAACCAGAGAGATGGAATATCAAGCTAAGGAATTCTCTAAGAAGGCAACCCAAGGAAGAAAAAGATAAAAGAGCTCTGAGTGACAGGTAAGGAATTATAGAAGACAGACCTAAAAGTTCCAGCAGAGGTCTACAGACATCCCATTGGTTTGTCATCTTTCCTGCTTCTCTTCTCAGCCAAAAGTAAAGCGCCTCAGCGTGGCTGGACTTTTTCCCAGTTATTGTTGGCTTCCGGCTCGGAGTCCCAAAGTGCTGGTTTGGGCCCCAGTTTTCCCCCGGGATTCCCCTACCAGCACCTGTGACTTCCTCAGACAGGCTCCTCAGGAAGCCCAGGACCACCAGCAGCTTCAGCGCTACCCAGTCCTAGCACTGCACCTCCTAAGCTAACACTTCATTCCACTCTACCCGTCCAGAGCCCGTCTGAGGCGACGCCCCAGGACTCAATGAGTCCAGCGGCAGGATGCCAATCCAGTGCTGAGAAAGCTCCTGAGCTCCAGCAAGCTGCATGGAGGCGCTGAGCCCCAAGCCCCCGGCATCAAGGTCCCGCCCCTTCACGCAGACCCCGCCCCTTTATCGGCCACGCTCTGTTGGAGCGCGGGGCCTTGTGGGAGTTGTGGTCCCCGTGTGGGCGAGCCTCCTGCGGGAAGTTGGGGCTGGCAGCTAGAAGAACCCGGGAACTCGGGCTCTGGGGCGGTGAATTAGGCAGGACCACGTGAGTCTCCAAAACAAGAGCAAGAGCGGTCGGGGCGCCCTCCCCTAGGCACGCCATCCTTCCAGCCCTCCCGGTCTCTCGCACTCCCTCACTCCCGCGAGCCCCCTCTCAGGTTTAGAACTCAGCCCTCCTGCCCCGCACCTGCACAGCCGAGCCAGGATTCGGCTCCGAGCGCCCAGGAGTAGGGCTGTCCTCCTACCGGTCGCCCTTGACTTCCTACCTCCCAGGCGCTTACCAGCCACGCCTCCAGGGGCCTGAGAACTTCTCCAGGTAGTGCGGTGAACAGTCTAGGACTCACCAGCTTTGGGGTTTTTGTTTTATTTTGTTTTCGGGTTTTTTGTTTGTTTGTTTTTTGTCTCAGATCATTGTTCTTTGGTGTAGAGTTACTTGAAAACCATTGTTTCATCTCTCTTGTCTGTTTCGGGGCGTATTTCAGGCTAGACAATGAATCGAGTCCGTATTATTTTAACTTTGCTGGAAGCAGAAAGTAAGGGTGGCTTTTTTGGGGGTACTATCTTAAACATAACATAAAACCAACAGATCAGGATTCCAAACAATGCACCAGATTTCATACCTAGTGCCTGCTGATGAAATGATCCGTTTAAGTGTTTGCTATATTTTCGGCATTGGGGCTGGTAACATCTAATTTTGTGCGTTATACAGAATTTTACATACACACGGTAGCAATATTTTTTAAACCCCATACTGGGACGATTAGATTGCGATTCTTAGGCTTAATATCTAATAATTCATAGGAAGAGGCCTGCTCAGACACTACTCTAACTACACATTTACTGATTCTGGTAGAAAAATGGAGAAAACAAAAGAGTTAAGACTCCTTCCCTTAAAAATTGATGGTCCATATGGTTTTAAAAGTACACTAAGATTTTTTTTTTTTTTTTTTTTTTTTTAGAATCCTGTCCTTCACATCAATAATCTTTCACTACAAGTTCCGGTTACTTTTGTATTACTAAAACACATATTGTTAAGGGGGGGTGGGAAGCTGTCTCCCACTGAGTGTGAGCTAATGAGTCTAACAGCTACTCAGGTGATACCAAAAATCCATCGTGGTTCCTCATTCCCAAAGAAGATTCACTCCCTTTGATGGGGAACAATAACGAGGTCATTCTGGAGGTGGAATGCCTGGCGATGGTTCCTCACTGGTCTGTCAAGCTTCAAACAGAGAAGGAACTCCTTACTGTAAGATGCCAGGTTTTACCACTGTCCCAGCTGCTTTTCTTGTAGCCCCTACATAAGTTTTGGATCTTCCTCCTTCAAGGACTTCTCCCTCCAACCTAGTTCTCAAGAGCTAAAGGTTGCTCAGCTCCCTTGCAACTCCCTGGTGCCAGCTTCAGACACGGGTCCTTCAAGCAAAGTCCTTAGTGCCTCTCAGCACCTACTACTCTCCTCTCCTGGTGGTCTCTCCAAAAAGGGTCTTCTCTAGCTCTTCTAGCAGGAGATGGGCACTTCCCATCTGCCCCTGTTGCCGGACCAACCTTACCTATCCTGCAGGGTCAGGTCAGCCTGGCTTTTTATCTTTTGTTATCTTCTGAGTGGTTAGTTTGACATAGATACCGTGCTTTGCTTTTGTCAGGACTTACCCTGAACTATCAAAACCCTTTTCTTGTGCCAGTGAAGCCTAAGAAACATTCCTGATGAGAGAACCAGGAACTTGAACAAATCATATTTATCCTGAATGTTCTGTCCAAAATGAAAAATACATTTCTGAGGAGCCTCAAGATCTCTGAGAAGGGAAGTTTCACCAACTCTGTCATGTAGTGGCATCAACTCCGATTCTGTGTCGATTTTCCTCCTTTCCCAGCTAGTAATTCTCTACCTCAGAAAGCCCACTCTCAAGCCTTTGCTCTCTCAAAGGCAGTTGCTCTTAGAGTCTGCACATGGCACTTGGGGCCTGCTGGTAGTTGGCTACTGCCCTCTGTACCTTGGGTCTAACTGCTGCGGGGCGTCAAGATGAGAACATCTCTTGTTCTAAGACTTAAGATAGTTTGGGGCACATGGTAAGCAATAATCACTTTTTTTCTTGATCCAAGTGTTCAACCTTTCTTAATTATTCTACTACCACAATTTACTTGTTCTAAGATTTGTCCTCCCCCCCAATTGTAATATCTCTTAAGGTGGCACTCACCTTGCACTTGATGACATATCCTAGTTTAACTGGCGCATTTCTCTTTCTTAGTCAAACATAAACTATAGAGCACCTTATCCTTGATGAAAGCTAGGATGCAATTAAATACTCCATTATGGTTATGATTCTGCTATTTTAAATCCTCCGGTGGCTCCCTGTGCCCCCACAGTGTAGTATCTCACCTCCTCTGCATAGTATACAAACCATCTCACCCTCAATGTTAACCCCGGGGCTCAGTTTCCATCCCCAGGTGATGCTGCCAGATCAGTTGTCGCTTGTCATGAACTTGCTGTAGTTTCCCAAATGCACTGTGCTGCCTCCTGGCACTTTGAAACTTGACACATTCATCCTCATTCTTCTGCTTTGCCTTTGTGTATCGCCTCCCCTGAAAATCTGTTCCTAAGTGGCTTTTCCCAGCTCCAACCTACCCTTGGCAGTCTTTTATCTCCCTCTGGTAAATATTGTCACACTGCACCACGGACATGCCCGTTGTCCCCCTGAGAAGAGAAAAGGGACAGTGAGGGCCCCCCAGCATTTGCAGCTCTAGTGCAGAGCCCCATGCCTAGCTTGCAGGAAATCACTGATCATGAAGACAAACGGAGATCATCCTCTGACTAAAACCAGCTCTTCTTTGCATACCGCAGGGTCTGGATCAATAAATAGCAGCCGGTTATTATTGCTGTTTTTCTAGGGATTTTTTTCCCCATATATTTCCTAGGTCTTTACTCTTTTTATATCACTTTAATTCAGGCTTCAACCACTTCCTAGTCAGATCAGGTGAAAGCATTTTCCTTCCCGTACCCTGGATGTATTTCCTAACTAGTAATTTTTAATCAGCGTGAATTTGCTTCATCAAATAGTTCCTTCTTCTTCAAATATAAATATATAAATATATCGATCAAGTCACTCACATGTCTTAGGAGCATGTCATAGCTTTAGTAGCAAACTTGAAATCTTGGCCATTGGTTTTGATTTTTGTTTTGGTTTTATTTGGTTTGGTTTTTGTAATTTTAAAAATCCCTCCAGCCCTTGGCGCTGTCTGACCTGATTGCTTTCAGCTGTTTCTGCAACAAAATTGTCCAGCAGCAAAAACTCTCATTGTTTTCAGTGGCGCCCCCTTCTGAACACTTTGTTAATAAAATGCTTTTTTTTTTTTTTTTTTTGGCTATGGTAAATGTTTAACAACAATGAGGTATTTCAAAGAGGTGAATCACAGATAAATTTCTCTAAGGGTGGCATCAGGGTTACTCAAAAAAGGAACTATACAAAGCTTTTAAAGATATTGATAATCATTATAACTTAACGTGACTTATTGTTACTGTGCTCTTAACTGGTCAAACACTTGTTGGCTCCCAAGAAAGACTAACATAGTTCTAGATGGTTCTAGCGGCGTTCTAGCACAGGGTCTCACAAGGCAGGGATTCTAGCCACTGGCTGTGCAAAGCATGAGGCCTGTTAGTGATTCTATTTCTTCCTCTGCAGAATGGGCCCCCAGGTCCTTTCTACCCAAATAAATAATGCGGTGATTCTCTCAGTGAGTTATGCTTTTGGTTTAAACAGCCAACTGTCTCTTAAAAGGACTTTTTATAAAGTCCTTTTTTTAAAAAGTCCTTTTAAAAAAATCTTTTTTTTTAATCCCATATGTTTATTCCGATCCTGAAACTTTGTCATTTGACCTTCTCTGCTGATTAAAATATTCTCTCCAAAATGTCAGTTATTTGCATGTACTTGCACTGTAGACATTCTTTACATATTTTTTTTTTAATCCATTCATGATCCTTAGTGAAAATCTCGGGAATCTGAAAGACTACCATTTGCTATTCATCGAATAGTTACTGTCTCCACTATGTGACAGGGCTTCAGAGAACATGAGCTGACAAGAGATTTAGCCTTTTTTCCACTTTCTGCTACCGAGTTCATTTCTTTATTACTCAGCGGAGCCTTCTTTATAGAAACATATTATCCAATCTTTTAAAAATAATAAAGCTGAATTTAAATTCTGTCCCTTCATTCCCCACAACCCTTATAAAGCCAAGAAGTATTGGATGGGAAATAATTTTGTTCCATTTTTTAAGAGCCCATAGATGGCATTTTTTTAACATTGTGTTTTTGAGTTTTCATCACTATTTATGTTACTTCTACTTCACAGATAAACAATTGCTAACGATAATGTGAACTTCCTACAAATGTGCAACCAAAATCCCTAGGTACATATTACTCAAGTTCTTTGTTCCCTTTATTTTATTTTTTTTTAAAGATTTTATTTATTTGAGAGAGAGAGAGAGAGCATGAAAGGGGCAAGGGGCAAAGGGAGAAGCCGGCTCCCTGATGAGCAGAGGGCCTGATGTAGGACTTGATCCTGGGACTGCAGGATCATGACCTGATCCAAAGGCAGTTGCTTAACCAACTGAGCCACCCAGGTGCCCTCTTCATTCCCTTTAAACATTATTTCCCTCTTGATATGCATTCTTGTTTTGTATTGTATTGCATTATAAAGTTTTTTTTAACAGACTGCATTTTTTAGAGTAGTTTGGGGATCAAAGTAAAATTCCCTTTTCCCACATACACACAGCCTTCCCCATTATCAACATCCTGTACCATGGTGATAATTTGTCACCTTCACTGACCCTACACTGAAACATCATTATCACCCCAAAGTCCAGAGTTTACATTAGAGTTCACTCTCGGTGGGGCACCTGGGTAGCTCAGTGGGTTAAGGCCTCTGCCTTTGGCTCAGGTCATGCTCTCATGGTCCTGGGATCGAGCCTCAGATCAGACTTTCTGCTTGGCAGGGAGCCTGCTTTCCCCCCAACCCCCGCTTTCTCCGCCTACCTCTCTGCCTGCTTGTGATCTCTGTCTGTCAAATAAATAAATGAAATCTTTAAAAAAAAAAAAAAACTTTTCTCATAGAGTTCACTCTTGGTATAGTACCTTATGCATTTTGACAACTGTGTAGCGATATATATATAAAATATCATACATATCATAAAGAACAGTTTCACTGCCCTAAAAATCCTCTGTGCTCTGCCTATTCATCCTCCTCCTCTCCTAACTGCTACAAACCGCTGACCGTTATACCATTTGCATAGTTCTGCCTTTTCTAGAAGGTCATATAGTTGGAACCTTGCAACATGAAGCTTTTTCAAATTGACTTCTTTCACATATTACGATGAATTTTAAGTTTGTTCCATGTCTTTTCATTGCTTGATAGCCATTTCTCTTTATCGCTGAATCATATCCCATTGTCTCAATGGACCACAGTTTATCTATCCATTCTTCTCCTGAAGGACATCTTGGTTACTTCCAACTTTTGGCAGTTATGGATAAAGTTGTTATAAACATCTGTATGCAGGTTTTTGTGTACACAAAGTTTTCAGCTCTTTTGGGTGAGTACCAAGGATCACGATTGCTGGATCATATGGTAAGAATATGTTTTGTAAGAAACTGCCCAACTGTCTTCCAAAGTGGTAACATCATTTTGGTGTTCTCACCAGAATGAATGAGAGTTTCTCTTATTCCTCATCATCAAAAGCATTTTATGTTGTCATTATTTTGGATTTTAGCCATTCTAATAGATGCGTAGTGATATATCATCGTTGTTTCAATTTACAATTCCTTAGTTATACATGCTGTGGATCATCACAGCATCTCTTCATATCCTTATTGCCATCTCTATATCTTCTTCAGTGAGGTGTCTGTTCCAGCCCTTTGCCAATTTTTCAATCAGGTTGTTCATTTTCTTATGTTTGAGTTTTAGTATCTCATATATTTTTAATAACAGTCCTCTATCAGATATGTCTTTTGCAAATATTTTTTCTCCCAGTGTGTGGCTTATCTTTTTATTTTCTTGACAATGTCTTTTGTGAAGCAGAAGCCTTCAGTTTTAAGGAAGCCCAGCTTATTGATATTTTCTTTCATGGAGCGTGTCTTTGGTGTATATCTAAAAAAAAATCATTGCCATATCCAAGGTCATTTAGGTTTTCTCCAATGTTGTCATCTGTTTTATAATTGGATTTACATTTAGGTCTATGATCCATTTTGAGTTAATGTTGAAGGGCGTAAGGGCTCTGTCTAGATTATTTTTTTTAAGATTTTATTTATTTATTCATTTGACAGAGAGATCACAAGTAGGCAGAGGCTGGCAGAGAGAGAGGGGGAAGCAGGCTCCCTGCCAAGCAGAGAGCCTGATGCAGGGCTCGATCCCAGGACCTTGAGATCATGACGTGAGCTGAAGGCAGAGGCTTAACCCACTGAGCCACCAAGGTGCCCCTAGATTTTTTTTTTTTAATATATGTGGATATCCAGTTGTTCCAGCACCATTTGTTGAAAAGAATATTTTTGCTTCTTTGTCAAAGATCAGTTGACCATATGACTATATTTATGTAGGTATATTTATGGGCTATTTATTCTGTTTCATTGGTCTACTTATCTATTTTTTGCCCATCATACTGTCTTGATTGCTGTAGCTTTGTAGTAAGTCTTGAAGTTAATTTTTATCAGTAAGACTTTGCTCTTCTTCAGTATTGTGTTGGTTATTCTGAGTCTTTGACATCTCCACATGAAATATAGAATCAGTTTGTTGATATCCACAAAATAACTTTTTGGAACTTTTATTGGGATTCTGTTGAGTCTATAGATCAAGGTGAGAATAACTGACATTGTGACAATATTGAGTCTTCCTATCCATGAACATGGAACATCTCTTCATTTATTTAGTTGTTTTGATATCTTACCTTTGGGTTTTATAATTTTCCTCATATGGATGTTATAAATGTTTTGTTAGATTTATAACTAAGTATTTCATTTTAGGGGGTGCTAATGTAAATGATATTCTGTTTTCAATTTCAAATTCCATTTTTTCATTGCTAGTATACAGGAGAGTGATTGACTTTTGTATATTAACCTTGTATACTGGAACCTTGCAATAATTGCTTATTATTTCCAGGAATTTTTTGACAGTTTTGTTCCCTACATAAATGATCATGTCACTCACAAAGACAGTTTTATTTCATTCTTCCCAATAAGTATAATTTTTATTTCCTTTTTTTTGTCTTACTGCATTACCTAAGACCTCCAATATGGTGTTGAGAGGGGACACTCTTGTCTTGTTCCTAATCTAGCAAGAAAACTTATAGTTTCTCACCATTAAGTGTAATGTTAGTTATGGGGGATTTTTTTTTTGTATATGTTCTTTATCAAGAATGTGTATTCTGTTGTGGTTGAATGGAAATAGTTGATAAATGTTGACTAGGTCCACTTGACTAATGGTGTTCAACTATGTCCTTACTGGTTTTCAACTGGTTCTGCCCATTTCTTTTTTTTTTCTGATTTTATTTATATTTATTTATTTGAGAGAAAGAATGAGAAGGGAGAAGTCAGAGGGAGAAGCAGACTCCCTACTGAGCAGGGAGCCCCATGTGGGACTCCATCCTGGGACTTGATCCTGGGACTCCAGGATCATGCCCTGAGCCGAAGACAGTTGCTTAACCAACTGAACCACCCAGGCACCCAGATCCGCCCATTTCTGACAGAGGGTATTGAATTCTTCAGCTGTAATAATGAATTCATCTATTTCTCCCTGTAGTTCTAGTAGTTTTTGCCTCAGGCATTTTGACATCTGTTGTTAGACACATATATATTAAGAGTTGTTAAGTCTTCTTGGAAAATTGACTGCTTTATTATTATGTAATGCCCCTCTTTATCTCTGAAAACTTTCTTTGCTCTGGAGTCTGCTCTGTCAGAAATTAATATAGCTATTCCTGCTTTCTTTTCATTAGTATTAACATGGTATATATCTCTCCATCCCTTTACTTTTAATTTCTATATGTCTTTATATTTAAATTAAGTTTCTTTTTTTAAGATTTTATTTATTTGAGAGAGAGATGAATGGGGGGAGGAGCTGAGGGAAAAGGAAAAGCAGACCACCCACTGAGCAGGGAGCCTGATGCAGGGCTCAATTCCATTACCCCAAGATCATGACCTGAACTGAAGGCAGATGCTTAACTGACTGAGCTACCTAGGCACCCCTAAAATAAGTTTCTTATAGATAAAATATAGTTAGATCTTGTATTTTGATCCACTCTAATAATCTCTTTTAGTTGGTATATTTAGACAATTAACATTTAAAGTGATTATTGATATTTTTGGATTGATACCTACCATAGTTGTTACTATTTTCCATTTAGTACCTTTGTTCTTTGTTCCTGTTTTTATCTTCCTCTCCCTTTTGTAGTTTTTTAAAAATATTTTATTTATTTATTTGTCAGAGAGAGAGATCACAAGCAGGGGGAGCAGCAGCAAGCAGAGCAGGCAGAGGGAGAAGCAGGTTCCCTGCTCAGCAAGGAGCCTGATGTGGGTCTTGATCCCAGGACCCTGGGATCATGACCTGAGCCAAAGGCAGATGCTTAACCAACTGAGCCACCCAGGTGCCCCACCTTTTTTAGTGTTATTCTTTTATTTTTTATTTTTACCTTTTGTAGTTTCAATTGAGCATTTTATGGGATTCCATTTTATTTTCTTTTGTAGCATATCAGTTATATTACTTTTAAAAAAACTTTTTTTTAGTGGCTGTCCTAGACTTGTGCAATATAATAATAAAAGCCATTTTCAAATAGTGCAAGTAGTGCAAGTACCTTATAATAACATAAGTAATCCTAATTCTGCCCGTATATCCCTTGTATCATTGCTCATTTCACTTATACAATAAGCATACTATACATATATATGTATATAAACACACATAATTAAGTACCTTGTTGCTATTATTATTTTGAACAAATTATTGTTAGATCAACTAAAAGTAAGAAAAATAAAAGCTTTTATTTTACCTTGATGTATTGCTTCCCTGATGGTCTTCCTTTCTTTATGGAGGTCTGAGTTTTTGACCTCTATTTTTTCCTTCTAAAGAACTTCTTTTAACATTTCTTGTAAGGCAGGTCCACTGGCAATTAATTCCCTCAATTTTTGTTAAATTGAGAAAATATTTACTTTTCTTTCACTTTCGGAGGTTAAGTTTTCAGGGTGCAGAATTCTACGTTGGCATTTTTTTCCCCTCTCAACACTAAATATTTCACTTCACTGTCTTCTCGTTTGCCTGGTTCTTGAGCAGAAGTTGGATGTAATTCTTACCTTTATTCCTCTATAGTAAGGTGTTTTTATTCTCTGGCTTATTGTTCCTTTATCATTGCTTTTCTGAAGTTTGAATATATTATGCTTTAGTATAGTTTTGTTTGTCTTGCTTGGTTTTGGTTTTTGTCATTTATCCTGCTTGGTGTTCTCTGAGAGTCCTGGATCTGTGGTTTGGTCTCTGATACTAATTTAGGAAAATTCTCAATCATTATCACTTCAAATATTTCTTTTGTTTCTTTCCCTCTTCTTCTGATATTCCCATTACATGTATGTTAAAACTTTTGTAGCTACATCTCACTTCCAGAATATTTTGTTCTAGTTTCTTTTTTCTATCTTCTTTACCTTTTTTCTTCCATTTTGGAATTTTCTACTGTCTTATCCTGAAGCTCTGAATTTTTCTCCTCATCCATATCCCATATGCTGATGAGCCCATCAGAGGCATTCTTTATTTCTGCTACAGTGATTTTTTTTCCCCTAGCATTTAAAAAATTTTTCTTTTGAGAATTTACTTCTTCCTACTTAAGTTGTCAATCCACTCTTGCCTGATGTCTACTGTATCCATTAGAACCCATACCATATTGATCAGAGTTTTCAGTTCTCTGGTTGACAATTCCAACAACCTTGCCATTGCTGTTTCTTCAAATTGTGTTGCCTTTTTAGTATGCCTTGTAACTTTTTCTTGGTAGCCAGACATGATGTACCAGGTAAAAGGAACTGTGGCACATAGGCCTCTCATACGCCAGCCTTTAGTAATGTGGTGGTGAGTGTTGGGGTGAGGAAGCATTCTGTAGTCCTATTATTTGGTTTCAGTCTTCTGGTGAGTCTGTGTCTCTGGACTGTGAACCTCACAAATGCTTCTCAGTCCACTTTTGCCCCGAGATGAGACAAAATTGCTAGAGTAGGTTGGACTTGAGTCTTTCTTTTCCTCCATGTGGAAGGTGAGAGCCAGCTGAGGTTGGACATTTCCTTCCTCTGGGTTGGTTAGGCTGTGATAAAACAGCCTAAACAGTAGTTTAGACTCCGGTAGAATAGTTCCTCTGAGAGGGAAGCGTTTTTAATAACAGAATGCTCTGAGTATTTCAAAATGATTCCAATTCACTTCTTGCTACTGATAGTCACTGTGAGAACCTGGTTAAACTCATGAGGTAAAATTCCTAAAAATGTGTGGTTCCCCATCCCCCTGCCCCCTGGAGTTTTTATTTCTCAGAAATCCACACTGAGCCTTCAGCAATTGAACAATTACAGTCCAGGTTTTCCTGCCTTCCTACGAATTCTAGTGAAGGTTTCTGTGTGTGACTTTCTGTTCTGGTAGATTGTAATCTTCTATATGGGCCTGTTGATTTCTCCAATGTTTGAAGGCAGTGCTTTGCCCTGTGACCCCACTTCCCTGATGGATCTAAGGAGGGCTGTTGACTTTCTGGTTTGTTGAGCTTTTTACTTGTTGTCAGGGAGGAGTGTGGATGACTTTCAGCCTCCATGCTGGCCATTATAAAGCTTTAAGTATTTGAAAGCAAAATAATTATTTTATTGTTGTATCAGTATACTTTTGTGATCATCATTAAGGTATCATAATTCAGCCACTCTATTATTGAACACGAAGGTGCATCTACTCTTCCTTTATTTCTTAGTTATACTTCAGCTGAAATGATTATCTTCATGCACTTGAAATTATTCTTCTTTGGATTATTTTCTTTTTATATCCAAGGTCACATCTATAAACCCCTAATCCCAAAATCGATTAAGAAAATGACTATAATATTCATGACTGATTGGATCTTTTGGTTGGGAAAGGAGGTTGGGGGAGGAGACACATGAGGATTAGTAGTCCTCTTTCAACACTTCCAAGTCTTTGCACTGATTGAAGTGGAAAATGTCTGAGTATCATAAGGAGTTGCCTGTTGAAACAAGTTAAGTGACACCCCATTCTCTCAACTGAATAGTAAGGAGTCCTTGGGGCTCCTGGGCGGCTCAGTCAGTTAAGCCGCTGCCTTCGGATCAGGCCATGATCCCAGGGTCCTGGGATTGAGCTGCAAGTCAGACTCTCTGCTCAGCGGTGAGCCTGTTTCTCTCTCTCCTTCTGCTTGTCTCTCTGCCT
>NW_026740186.1:0-12371 GCF_022355385.1 Mustela nigripes | reverse complement strand
TGAGGAGAGATGCCTGGAAACCAAAGCAATGGATCCAATTCCAACCTGGGAGCCTGTCAGGTTCAATCTTCCTCTCTGTGGACATCTGTCTAGAGTTATGAGTGGAGGCAGTTCCTAAGCTGGTGTCAGATCGCCCCTGTTTTTCCTGGGTGGCCTACACTATTGGGATGGCCTTGGGGACTTTGGAGGTTTCTCCTAATGTGTACGGCTGTGGCAAATGGAATGGGCAGAATTCCCTTGGAGAGGACAGGCACAGTCCTGAGTTGTGGCACCAGGGGTCCCAGCCTGGAGGATGCAAGGGCCAGGACTATGGGGACAGAAGTCTGAAAACACAAATTCTGCTTAGGATTGGGGAGGTAGGTATGGCAGGCCCGATCTACAGACCGGGAGGAGACATCTTGGGATATGAACAAAGGGAGAGTGTGAGGCACATGCTCAGTCTTTTGTCCCTGGATTTTGTGTCATCGATGGCCATGGAATGACGGTGTGGTCTCATGGGCCATGGATGAGTCTCTATACTTTAGGGATTTGGCCCAATCCCAAGAGTTAGGGGTCATTATTGTGATGGTAGGAGTCCTTTCGGTTTCCTAACCAGGTCTCCCAACAAAAGAGGGATTCTTCAGCAGAGCCCTGGGGAGAGGCGACTGGACATCCTGACCTCTGGTTAAGATTGGGGACCTAGGGGCATCGAAAGCCCCATATGTGGGCTCCTGATACAGCCACTGAGAGGCCTTACTTGAGGACAGGGCTCATACTGAGAGTCACAATTCGTGTCTGTGCCCAATGCTGACCTCAAACATGGGCGGGGATTCATGGGCCCCAAGGTTTCTCCTACACTGAATGTTGGACAACATGCCAACCACAATATTTCTTGCCACGGAGAAGGATGAGTTCTGATTTCTGCATCACATTCAAACCTGGGCAGTGATTGGAGATAAGGTCTAGTTTCTGAAGCCTGATAAACGAAGTTGGGAAGAGATGACGAACTAAGGCCATGGCGGGTCCGATGTGCTCAGTGTGTGCCAGCTCTCTGGGTGTCAGTCGGGAGTTCCAGGCTCAGACTGTGTCAAACAGTGCATTAATGCCCAGGGTAGACTGTATAATTGTGGTACATTTGAGTGGCGTGCAGGTTGATCCTCATTTGTGGTTTCTGGGTAGCCCCATAGGGCAACATTTTTCTTCTGGAGGGCAGCTAGATTGCTGCATTGTGGCTCCAGTAATGCCAAACTGGAGCACTAGTGGGCCAGGAGTATGAGGACGGAAGTCTGAGAACACAAGCTAGGCTTAGGATTTGGGGCGAAGGCGCACGGAAGGCACACTGTGTAGAGCTGACTCATGTTCCCGTGCATATGAAGTCAGGGTGATGCTCAGACGTATGCTCAGGTTAGGGTTCCTGTTCATGATGGCTCCTTCATGAAGGGGCCGGGCAACACAAGGCCATGGAGGTTTTCCCATGGTGGGAGTTCTGAGATGCTCCAAACCGCAAGGATTCCTTCTGCAGGACAATCAGGACCCATTGGATGGCTCAAGGATGTCCCTAACGGAATGACTCCAGAACAGGGTTCTAAGGATGGATGCCTGGGCAGCCCGCCTCACATTCCAATTGTCTGCTAGCGACAAGACAGGTAAGATCTTCTGGCTAGGGGAGCAACTAAGGGGGCGGAATTAAAATGGACTCTTCTGAATATGGGTCCTAATGTGTGTTTGTGTCCATGGAGACTTGGAATGGGGTGGTGACACTGGGGCCCTGAAGGATTCTCTTAACTGGAGATATTGACAGAGCTCTAACGAGCAATTTTCCCATGTGGAGACGAGATATGTTATGATAGGTGCCTCAAGACACCCCCATATGCTGATACTGGAAAACAGGCCTCTGAGGAAAATTCCTTTGGAGAGGACAGGCACAGTCCTGAGTTGTGGCAATAGGGGCCCCAGCATGGAGGGTGTTGGGTCAGGGCTATGGGGACAGAAGTATGAAAACACAAACTCGGCTTAGGTTTGGAGAGGTAGGTATGGCAGACCCAATCTACAGACCGTGAGGAGAACTCTTCAGGATATTTATGAAGATTGAGTGTGAGGTGCTTGCTCAGGCTTTTGGCTCTGGATATTGTGTCAACGATGGCCGTGGAATGTTGGGGTGGCCTCAAGGGCCATGGACGAGTGTCCCTTTCTGGAAATTTGGCCTGATCCCAAGAGTATGGGCGCATTTTGTGAGATGCATTTTTTTTAACCTTTGTTGTCTCACCAAAGTGGGATTCTAGAGCAGAGCCCTGGGAAGGGGCGACTTAACAGCCCAAATTCCAGTTAAGGATGGAGCCTAGAGACACGGCAAGCCCCATAAGGGGGCTCTTGGTTCAGCCACTGAGAGGCCTTACTTGAGTACAGGGCTCATGCTCAGGGTCACTATGCATGTTTGTGCCAAACGCAGCCCTCAAGCATGGGCAGGGCCTCATGGGCCACACTTGTTTCTCCTACACTGAATGTTGGACAACATGATACCCACAATATTTCTTGCCATGGGGAAGGATAAGTTTTGATTTCTGCATCACATTCATCCATTGGCAATGACTGGAGATAAGGTCTAGATTCCAAAGCCTGAAAAACAATGTTGGGAAGAGATGATGACCTAGACCATGGCGGGTCTTATGGGCTCAGTGTGTGGCCAGCTGTCTGGGTGTCGGTCGGGAGTTCCAGGCTCAGGCTATGTCAGACAGGGCATTAGTGTCCAGAGATAGACTGTATAATTGGGGTAGAGTATAGTGGCATGCAGGTTGATCCTCACTTGGCGTTTCTGGGTAGCCCCAGAGGGAAAAGATTTTCTTCTGGAGGGCAGGCAGAGTGCTGCATTGTGGCTCCAGTACTGCCAAACTGGAGCATTGGTGTGCCAGGAGTGCAAAATTTTTCTTCTGGAGGACAGGCAGAGTGCTGCACTGTGGCTTCAGAATTCCCAATCTGGAGGGCTTGTGGGCCAGGAGTGTGAGGACGGAAGTCTGACAACATAAGCTAGCCTTAGGTTTCAAGGCGAGGGCAAGGTGGGCACACTCTGCAGAGCTGAATCGAGATCTCATGCATCTGAAGTCAGGGCGAGGATCAGATGTTGGCTCAATTTGGTGTTTCTGTCCATGACAGCCACTTCATGAAGTGGAGGGAGCATCACGAGACCATGGAATTTTTCCCACGATGGGAGTTTTGAGATGCTCCAAACTGCAAAGATTCCTTCTGTGGGGCAATTGAGACCTGTTGGATGGCTCCAGGACTTCCCATATGGAACGACTCCAGAACACGATTCTAAGGATGGATAACTGGGCAGCCCGCCTCGTATTCCAATTGTCTCCTAGCGACAAAACAGGTTCAATCTCCTGGCTCTGTGAGAGCAACTAAGGGAGCTGAGTTGAAATCGACTCTCCTGAGGATGGGTTCTAATTTGTGTTTGTGTCCATATGGACCTTGGAATGGGGCGGTGGCACTGGGTTCCTGAAGGATTCTCCTAACCGGAGGTTTTGACACAGCTCCAATGCACAACTTTCCCATGTAGAGACAAGGTTTGTTCTGATAGGTGCCTCAGGAAACCCCCATATGCCGGTATTGGAAACCAGGCCTCTGAAGAGAGATGCCTGGAAACAAAAGAAATGGATCCGATTCTGGCCTAGGGAACTGTCCTGTTCAATCTTTTCTCTGGGCACTTCTGTCTACAGGTCTGAGTGGAGGTAGCTGCTCAGCTTGTGTCAGATCACCCCTGTTTATCCGGGGCGGCCTACAATATTGGGATGGCCTCAGGGACTTGGAGGTCTCTCCTAATTCGTACGGTTGTGGCCAATGGAATGGGCAGAATTCCCTTGGTGAAGGCAGGCACAGTCATGAGGTGTGGCTCCAGCGGCCCCAGTATGTAGGGTGTGTGGGCCAGGACTGTGGGAACAGAAGTCTGAAAACACAAACTCGGCTTATGTTTTGTGATGTAGGTATGGCAGGCACGATCTACAGACTGCATAAATCTCTTCGGGGTAAACTTTTGGGGATATGAACAAAGGGTGAGTGTGAGGCGCATGCTCAACCTTTTGTCTCTGGATTTTGTGGCACCAATGGCCGTGGAATGTTGGGGTGACCTCAAAGGCCACGGATGAGTCTCCGTCTCAGGTTCCCCCATTGGAAGGGATTCCAGCAAAGGTCTGGGGACAGATGCCCAAATACCCAGGATGGGTAGTGAGGACGGGCTAGACCATGGCGTGTCTCACATGCTAGACATGGGCCCTGCTCTCTGGGTGGCTGACACGAGGTCAGGTCTCAGGCTTTGTCAGACACAGCACTAGTGGCCAGAGCAGCCTCAAAATCGGGGATCTGCGAGGGCCGAGCAAATGAACCTCATGTGGGTTTTTGGGGCAGTCTTACCAGGCACCACTTCTTTCTATGGGAAAGGCAGAATGCTGCGTTGTGGCTCCAGAATTACCTATCAAGGGGGCTTCAGGACCAGTAGGGTGAGGACGGAATTGTAAACAAAAGCTAGAGTTAAATTCAATTCAAAGCATAAGACAGTTCCAATATGCAGCAATTCATTTGAGACGTCCAGCACCAGAGTAAGGGCGGATGAAAGAAGTTTGCTCACAGTGGAGTTTGTGTCTATGATGACCGACAAATGGAGAGGTGGCTTCAAGAGAACATGGAGGATTTCCCATGATGAGGATTGTGAGATGCTCCAAATATCAAGGTTTCCTTCTACTGGAAAGATGGAGTCTGGTTTGCTTGCTTTGGGGTAACCCATGTGCAAATTTTTTGTAGCAGAGCCCTTCCGCATGGATGCCTAGAAAGCACAAGTCCAATGACCATTGCAGCTGACAAACATGACAGGTTTATAATGGTGGTCTGCGGCCACATGCCAAGTTTTCAGTTGACATGGAATCTCTTGCAGTTGTGTTCCAATGCTGGTTTGTTACCAGGGAGGTCTTAGAAAGTCCTGGGGGTTAAGGGGCTATGAAGGATTTTCCTACCCTGAGGGATTGGCACTGGTCGAAGAGCACAGTTTCCTTCTTAGGACAGGAGATGTTGTGTTCTGTATCTCAGGGTCAATATGTTGTATCCTAACTTGGTATTACAGAACAGGCCTCTGAGGACAGATGCCTGAAACCTAATCTAGGGTTCCAATGATGTAATAGGTGCATGTCAGTTTCAATTTTCTGTCTCAGGACCATTGACTTGGGTATCTGCCTGGATGTAGGAGATCAGGGTGTTTCAGACTGAGCAATTTTGTCCAGAGCAGCTTCCAATATTGGGGTGGGATCAGGGGCCTTGAAAGTTTCTTTTAATCTGGAAAGTTTGGGCAAATGTGATGGGCAAATTTTCCTTGGAGATGGCAGGCACAGTCCTGTGGTGTGGCTCCAGAGACCCCATCCTGGAGGACATGTGAGGCATGGTTTTGCGAGAGAAGTCTGCAAATGCTAACTAGGTTTATTCTTAGTGGCGTGGTGATCGCAGTCCAATGCATCAACCTGGAAGGCAGCTCGTCAGGAACTGTAATTAGGATGACTCAATGTCGGTAGCACAGCCTTTTTTATTTACATTGTCTGTCCAGGATGGCCTCGGAATGCAGGTGTGGTCTCATGAGTCCATGGGAGATTTTTCCCCTCTAAGGATTCTGGCGGCTCCCCATACTTTGGTGGCTTTTTCAGGGAAGGGAAGAGTGCCGTTTTCCATCTTAGGGGTGTCCAACAACAGGGAAACCAGAGACGGGCTCTGGGTCTGGGCACCAAGAAATTCCCACCAAAAGTTAGAATTTGGGCCTAGGGGCATACCAGGTCTGCAATGCGGGATCCTGGTGGTCCAATAGAGAGGGCTTATTTGAAAGGATGCTCAGGCTGAGGGTCACAATGCCTGTTTGTTCCTGGACACCCTTCAGGAGTGGAAATGATCTCATTGCCCATGCAGCTGTCTCCCTCTCTGAAGGTTGGACACCCATCACCAAGAGCTAGGTTTTCTGCCATGGGGAAGGAGCAGTTCTCTATTGGGATTCAGGTTCCCCCATTAGAACGGATTCCAGCAAAGCTCTGGGACAGATGCCCAAATACCAAGGATGGGTAGTGAGCACGGACTGGGCCATGGCCGGTCTCATATGCTGTATATGGGTCCTGCGCTCTGGGTGGCTGACACGAGGTTGGGGCTCAGCATCTGTCAGACAAAGAATTAGTGGCAAGAGCAGCTTATCAATCAGGGATCCACTAGGGCCGAGCAGATGATACTCATGTGGGTTTTTTGGGAAGTCTTACCAGGCACTTCTTCTTTCTATGAGGAAGGCAGAATGCTGTGCTGTGGCTCCAGAATTCCCTATCAAGAGGACTTTCGGATCAGTAGGGTGAGGATGGAGAAAACCTAGTAAATTCTTTATCTGCATACTTAAAAAAAAAGACACTGGTATAGAAAAGCTGGTTTTCTCTCTTTTTAAAAAGACAAAGTTTTCTTAAGTTCATCGATCTGTTATGGTTTTCTCTTTGCCTGCCAAGAAAATTCAGTTTCTATGCTTTGTTTTATTGGGTGTTTAACATCCCTAATTATATTTAGGCATGTGTTTTAAAACTTTCTAAGGTTTTAGCAATTGTTGATAAGATTTAAACCAATAATAAAGCTTGGGTTCCATTTGGGAAAATGCCATGCATTTCCTAAAGTTTTAATACGTTGATAGATCACCACTTGATATTGTGATTATGGAAATGTTATGTGTCACAGAAGTAACCTGATTTTCTTGCCAGTTTCATTGTAAATTCTCAAATCACCAGCTCTTTTTGTCATTTGTAATTGTTTTAATTCTCTTGGAAGATAAATTCTATCTCAAAGAAAATTCATATGGGAGACTTTCAGGACAAATACAGTTCTTTGATATGTTGAAATTCTGGAACTGAAATGGGTAAGAATTTACAGAAGGAAAAGCTGCATTCAGACTAAACGAGAATTATTAACATGGGACTAGGTGAACTGAAAGACTATAATGTTCTATGTCTTGATGTTTTGTCTTATGTTTGATCTTCAGACTAGGGAAAATCTCCTTAAGTTATCTGTAACTTAGGGGGGACAAGATGGCGGGGAAGTAGGAGGAGGCGCCTTTTCAAACTGTACCCTAAAGTGAGCTGATTGCCTAACAAAGAACTCCAATTACCCATGAAATTAGCCTTAGATCAGAATTATACACGTCTGGATCTCTACAAGGGCAGAAGACGCCAGTGGGCAGGTAAAGTGGTGTGTGAACGGGGAACTGATATCGGAAGATAAACAACAGGAGGAGGGAGCCACCAGAGGCGACCAGTTGGAAAGTAGTACCCCCATATGAGCGAGAGTGCCCTGCATCTGGGGACCAGGATTAACTTAGGGACTTTTTGAAAGCACTCCAAAAGAGCAAAGGATAGTGGGGGTGGGGAAATTGTGGGAATTGGGGTGGCTAGGGACAGGGGCTTAAATCCCTGGTCCCAGGACAGTCTTCCCTGGTGCTGAGCCAGAGATGATGTAGCAGAGAAACCAGGTCTTGGACTCTAAGCCACGAGAGCGCCCGAGAACGCGTGGCGTCCTGCTCCTGTGAGGGGATGGGAGCCACGCCGGACACCAGAACGTGCGACCCCTGCTATAGAGCCTGAGATGCGTGTGCTGCTCATCCTCCCCTGAGAGAGGTACAAAGGCCCAGCCTGCCTTTGATACACACCATTGTTTCAGAGCCTAAGATGCGTGCACCAAACTCTCCCCCCAGAGAGTTGCATGAAGGCCCAGACTGGTGCTTTCGGACCTGCACCCCATTCTCAGAGCCTGAGACCCGTGTGTGACACACAGGCTCCCCTGAAAGAGGTGTGGGCAAGCCGGTTGCTCTTAGACCCAGAAAGACCAGGCACTCCCAGCCTGGGCCATTGGGAAAATCTCAGTGTGCGATTACTGCTTGGAACCTCTCTGTGGGTCTGAAGCTGCCCAGACAGCCACCACTGCCATGGCTTTGGGTACAAGCAAAGGATCCTGCATGCCCAGGGACTGCGACTCGGAACCTGCTTTGCCAGTGGCCAAGGGGAAACATATTTGGGCTCTGAAGCCAGACTGATGCTTCTCTCTGAGATGGAGGTCAGGGTGCACTATGTTTTCCTCTAAAACTACAAAAACCATCAAAAGCCATCAAGGTGAGAGAAAAAAAAGTGAACAAACATAAAAACCGCCCGAGAACAAAAGCCTGATTAAAAACAAGTTTCTCAGAGCCCACTCCCTTGAGGGGGGTGGGAGGACTTAACTCAGGGAACATCATTGAAAACCCACGTGGCATCCCCCTCACCCAGAAAACAAACCAAGAAATGAAAAAAAGAAAAAAAAAAAAAAAGGACGAGAAGAGAACAACCACCTCTACTTCAAAGGAAAACTTTTATTTTTTACTCATTCCCACTACTCTGGTTCATTTTTTTATATAGATAATTTTTTTAAAGATTTTATTTATTTATTTGACAGATCATAAGTAGGCAGAGGGGCAGGCAGAGAGAGGAAGGGATGCAGGCCCCCTGCTGAGCAGAGAGCCCGATGCGGGGCTCAATCCCAGGACCCTGGGACCATGACCTAAGCTGAAAGCAGAGGCTTTAACCCACTGAGCCACCCAAGTGCCCCTATAGATAATTTTTTAAACATATTTACCATCACAGTGATCTGTCCAGTACATCAAATTCCATAATAACCTCCTAACCTGAACTTTTTTTAAATTTATATTTTATTTATTGTTAGCATAACAATATTCATTATTTTTGCACTACACCCAGTTCTCCATGCAAACCGTGCCCTCTATAATACCCACCACCTGGTACCCCAATCTTCCACCCCTGCCCCTTCAAACCCCTCAGATTATTTCTCAGAGTACATAGTCTCTCATGGTTCACCTCCCCTTCCAATTTCCCCCAACTCCCTTCTCCTCTCTATCTCCCCATGTCCTCCATGCTCTTTGTTATGTTCCACAAATAAGTGAAACCATATGATAATTGACTCTCTCTGCTTGACTTATTTCACTCAGCATAATCTCTTCCAGTCCCGTCCATGTTGCTACAAAAGTTGGGTATACGTCCTTTCTGATGGATGCATAATACTCCACAGTGTATATTAACCTAAACTTTTTGATACATGCACCTATGGTTTTTTTTTTTTGCATTTCTATTTTTTTAATTTCTTTTTTTTTAATTTTAGTTTAGTTTAGTCCAGTTTATTCCTTTTTATTTTTATTTTCTAATATTCAGATAGAATTAAACTTCAAAGTACTCCCCTTTCCCCAATCAATACTCTCCCATAGCTAATCAAATTTTTAATCCCCCTTTATCTTAGGAAACTTGAGTCCTTTTGCGAAGATATCAAGATACATCCAAGAAGAATCAAAACAATCTTCTTGGCTCACACTGAGAATTTATAACCACTCTCCCATCTTTTTCTTCTCCAGTGTTTCTGTGTTTTTGTGTTTGTCCTGATAGTATATAAATCTTACACTTGGGGTTCTTTTTGACGAGGTTCTTCCTTTATTTGCATATCTATATATCTTTTTTCTGTTGTCATATACATTTATCAGGCTATTTGTTTGTTTTTGTTTGGCTACTTCATAAATCTTACCTTGGGGCTCATCTGGGCTGAACCTTCTCTTTCATCTTCCCTTTCTTTCCTGTCTATCTCTCTCTCCATTTTTTTATTTTTCTTTTATTTTGTCTCTCGTTTGGGTAGGAAATCCTGATTGCTCAGAAGTGTTCCAGGATGCACCTTGACTTTCACACTGTCAATACATCCAGCTACATCTATTCAGTCATCTCTCACCAAAATGACTAGGAGGAGGAATGCCCAACAGTAGAAAAATATAGAGGATGGACCTTCAGCAACAGAGCTAATGGCTATCAACATAGACTATATGTCAGAATGAGAATTCAGGCTAACAATTATCCAGGCAATAGCTAGGTTGGAGAAAGCCATGGATGACCAAATGGAATTGATTAGGGCTGAGCTGAAAGTGAAGAGAGATGATGTTCACAATATTAGGGCGGAGCTTAAAGCTACCAGGGCTGAGGTTCACAATTCTCTCAATGAGTTCCAATCTAATCTAAATTCTCTCAAAGCTAGGGTAATTGAGACAGAATTTAGAATTAGTGATCTGGAGGACAAACAGATAGAGAGAAAGGATCAGGAGGAGGCCTGGAACAAACAGCCTAGAAACCATGAAAACAGAATCAGGGGAATAAATGATGCCACGAAACCTTCCAAAGTCAGAATTATTGAAATCCCTGAAGGGGAGGAGAAAGAAAGAAGTCTAGAAGATATAGTGGATCAAGTTCTTCATGAAACTTTTCCCAATCTCCCGAATGGAATCTGCGTTCATGTACTAGAGTCTGAACGGTCTCCAACCAAGATTATACATTCCAAAAAACCATCACAACACCTGATAGTCAAATTGAGGAATCATAATTGTAGGTATAATCTCATGAAAGCTGCTAGGACAAAGAGGCTCCTTTCTTACAGAGGAAAGCCCATCAGAATAACATCAGACCTGTCCACAGAGAGCTGGCAAGCCAGAAAGAGCTGGCAAGATATATTCAGGACATTAAATGAGAAGAACATGCAGCCAAGAATACTTTATCCAGCAAGACTGACATTCAAAATGGATGGGGAGATATAGAGTTTCCAAGACCGGCAAGGCTTAAAAGACTATGCAACCTCTAAGCCGACACTGCAGGAAATATTAAAGGGGGTTCTATAAAAGAGGAAAAAATCCTAAGAATAGCATTGAACAGAAATATAGAGACAGTCTACAGAAAGAAAGACTTCAAAGGTAACTCGATGTCAATAAAAACGTATCTATCAATAATCACTCTCAATGTGAATGGCCTAAATGTGCCCATAAAATGACACAGGGTTGCAGAATGGATAAAACGACAGGAACCATCCATGTATTGTTTACAAGAGACCCATTTTGAACCTAAACATACATGCAGACTGAAAGTGAAGGGATGGAGAAGCATCTTCCATGCCAATGGCCCTCAAAAGAAGGCTGGGGTAGCAATTCTTGTATCAGATAAATTAGACTTTAAACTAAAGACAGTAGTCATAGATACAGAAGGACACTACATCATTCTTAAAGAGACTATCCACCAAGATGATCTAACAATTGTAAATATCTATGGCCCCAATATGGGAGCAGGCAATAATAAAACTGTTAATCAAGATAAAGAGTCATATTTATATGAATACACTAATTGTAGGAGATCTTAACATGTCTCCCTCAGAAATAGACAGATCATCAAAGCAGAAAATCAATAAAGAAACAAGAGCATTGAATGACACATTGGACGAGATGGACCTTATAGATATATACAGAACATTCCACCCTAAAACGACAGAATACTAATTCATCTCAAGTGCACATGGAACCTTCTCAAGAATAGACCACAAACTGGGTTACAAATGAGGACTCAACCGATACCAAAAGACTGAGAAGATTCCCTGAATTTTCTCAGATCAAATTGCTTTGAAACTGGAGCTCAATCACAAGGAAAAGTTCTGAAGGAACTCAAAAACCTGTTATACACTAACAATGAAAATACAGAAAGGGAAATTAGAGAATCAATTTCATTTACTATAGCACCAGAATCATAAGATACCTGGGAATAAACCTTACCAAAGAGGTAAATGATCTGTACTTGAGGAACTACAGAACACTCATGAAAGAAACTGAAGAAGACACAAAAAGATGGAAGACCATTCCATACTCTTGGATCAGAAGAATAAACATTGTTAAATTGTCTATACTGCCTAGAGCACTCTATATCTACTTTTAATGCCTTTCTGATCTAAATTCCACCGGTATTCCTCAAAGAGCTGGAGCAAATAATCCAAAAATTTGTATAGAATCAGGAGAGACCCTGAATCGCTAAGGAATTGTTGAAAAACAATAGTAAAACTGGGAGCATCACATTACCTGATTTCAAGCTTTATTACAATGCTGTGACACCAAAACAGCATGGTACTGACATTAAAACAGACACATAGACCAGTGGAACAGAGTAGAGAGCAGCAGATATGGACCCTCAACTCTATGGGCAAATAATCCTAGACAAAACAGGAAAAAATATACAATGGAAAAAAGACAGTCTCTTCAATAAATGATGCTGGGAAAACTGGACAGCTATGTGTAGAAGAATGAAACTCGACCATTCTCTAACACCGTACACAAAGATAAACTCAAAATGGATAAAAGCCCTCAACGTGAGACAGGAATCCATCAGAATCTTTGAGGAGAACATAGGAAGCAATCTCTTCGATATCAGCCACACAAATTTCTTTCAAGTTATGTCTCCAAAGGCGAAGGAAACAAAAGCGAAAATAAACCTTTCAGACTTCATCAAAATCAA
>NW_026740185.1:0-12375 GCF_022355385.1 Mustela nigripes | reverse complement strand
GGGGGGGTGGGCTTTGGTGAGTGCTGTGGGGTGTGTGGACCTGGCGATTCACGGACCTGTACCCCTGGGGATAAAAATAAATGTTTATAAAAATAAAAAATTTTTAAAAAAGAATTTTTTTTATTATGTTCAGTTAGATGACATAGCATTTTTCCAGCTATGTTCATAGAGGATATTGGCCTATAGTTCTCTTTTTTAATGGAGTCTTTGTCTAGTTTTGGTATCGGAGTAATGTTGGCCCCATTGAATGAATTTGGATGTTTTCCTTCTTTTTTTTGTGGAATATTTTGAGAAGAATAGGTATTAACTCTCCCTTAAATGTTTGGTAGAACTTGCCTGTCAAGCCATCTGGCCCTTAATGCCCCTAGAAAGGGTGTTGCAGGAGGCTTCAAGTCAGAACTACTATTTTTTAAAAAGAGGCTCCAAAAACAGGGGTGTGGGGGAGCATGTTTCCCTAACCAAAAAACTGGGAGAAAAATGAAATAATAAGAGAACTTTTGTCAATACCAACCAATACCAACTACTCCAGACAAATACCAACAGAAAAGCCATACATGCTTCTAGTGGTTGAGCAGAGATTTTATCTTGCCTACCCATTCATGATTAAAAAATAAAAATAAACTCCCAATAAGCTAGGAGTAGAGAGGAACTACCTCAACTTGATAAAGAGAATCTACTAAAGACTTAGAGGTAAGACTTCTTAGAGGTAACATCATACTTAATGCCAAAAAACTGAATGTTTCCCCTCTGAGTTAAAGAACAAGACTACTTTGGAAGTTTAACCTCTGCAATAAGGCAAGAAAAAGAAATAAAATGCATGCAGATTGGAAAGGAAGATATAAAGCCATCCCTATGGGCAGATGATATAAAAATTTAGAAAATCGCAACCAAACTACAAAAGTAGTCGCAGAATTAATAAGTGATTTCAGTAAGGTCATAGGTTACAAAATCAACACCCCCCCAAAATCACATTTTTATATAGTAACTATAAACCTGTGGAAACCTAAATTAAAAATACATTACCACTTGCAGTAACAAAGGAATGCTGCTAGAGTAATTGGACATCTGCATGCAAAAATAAAAACAAGAGAGAGAGGGAAAGAAGAAGAGAACAAAAGAAAACCTCAGTCTAAATCTGACAAATAAAACAAAGCAAACAACAAAACTAACTCAAAATGGATCCCAGACAAACATAAAACACAAAACAATTTTTAGAAAAAAATAGGAAATATGCAGGATCTAGGGCTAGGCAAAGACTTCTTAGACTTGACACTCCAGTGTGTGATCCATAAAAGAAAAATTAGAAATAAGATCACATCAAAATTTTACAAACTTTTGTTCTGTGAAAGTATATGAAAAGAGGATAAAAAGAGAAGCTACAGACTGGGGAAAAATATTTGCAATCCATGTTCTTGACAAAAGAATTTTTATGTAATTTTTATATATTCCTTTATGTATCTGGAATATATAAGGACCTCTTAAAACTCAAGAGTAAAAATATTAATAATAATAGTAAACCAATAGGAATATGGGCAAAGGACATAAACAGACATTTTACCTAAAAGGTATACAAATGCCATTTAAGCAAGTGAAAGACATTCAACATCATTAGTCATCAGGAACAGGCAAATTAAAACAATGAAATATTAGTACACACTGTACAGAGTGACTGAAAACATAGTGATAAGATAAATATTTTTGAGGATGCAGAGAATATGGTCCACTTATATACTGCTAGTGGGAATATAAATTGGTATAAGCACTCTCAAAAATTATTTGACAGTTTCTTATAAAACTAAACATGCAACTACCCTACAACCCAGCATTTGCACATTTGGGTGCTTATCCCAAAGAAATGAAAACCTGTGTTCACACAAAAACCTGTACACAAACATGAATGTTCATGGCAGCTTTACTGGTAAAAGCCAAAAACTGAAATCAGCCTATATGTCCTTTAACAGGTGAATAGACACATCATACCATCCATACCATTGCCTACTATCCAGCAATGAAAAGGAATGCAATATTGGCATGTGCAATAGTTTAGATGAATCTCAAGGGAATCATGCAGAGTTTTTTTAAAAAGATTCAAATGTTTACATTTCATATGATTCCATTTGTATAACAGTTTTGAAATGAGAACATTTTAGAAACTGAGGAAGTGGGATGCCTGACTAGCTCAGTTGGTAGAGCATATGGCTCTTGATCTCCAGGTAGTGAGTTCAAGCCCCACATTAAGCACAGAGCTGATTTTAAAATGAAAGAAAAGGAAAAAAACTGAAGACATTGCTTAGAGATGGGAAGGTAAAGTAAGTGTAGCTTTTAAAAGGGAACAAGAGGGATGTTTGCGGTGTTGGAAATGTCCAGTATCTTGACTGTGATGGTAGATACATGAGCCAAGACAGTGAGATAAAATTGTGCAAGAGGTAAACACACACACACACACACACACACACACACACACGAGTATAAGTAATATTGAGGAAATCTGAAAATGATTGGTGGATTGCATTAGTCAATATCCTGATTGTGATATTAAACTATAATTTTTCAAAATGTTATCATTGCAGGAAAATGAGCAATGTACACCTACCTTTCTATTTCTTATAACTGTATGTGAATCTTCTTTCAATAAAAATTTCAATTAAGGAAGAAAAGGATAGTTTGGGAGGGTTGAGTGATGGTGTTTCATAAAAACTAGTACAGAAAAAAGGTTGATATCCAAGATCTTTAAAGAACTCCTCAAACTCAACACACACAAAACAGACAATCATATCAAAAAATGGGCAGAAGATATAAACAGACACTTCTCCAATGAAGACATACAAATGGCTATCAGACACATGAAAAAATGTTCATCATCATTAGCCCTCGGGATGATTCAAATTAAAACCACATTGAGATATAACCTTACACCAGTTAAATGGTCAAAATTAGCAAGACAGGAAACAACATGTGTTGGAGGGGATGTGAAGAAAGGGAAACCCTCTTCCACTGTTGGTGGGAATGCAAGTTGGTGCAGCCTCTTTGGAGAACAGTGTGGAGATTCCTCAAGAAATTAAAAGTAGAACTTCCCTATGACCCTGCAATTGCCTACTGGGTATTTACCCTGAAGATACAGATGTAGTGAAAAGAAGGGCCATCTGTACCCCAATGTTTATAGCAGCAATGGCCACAGTTGCCAAACTGTGGAAAGAACCAAGATGCCCTTCAACGGATGAATGGATAAGGAAGATGTGGTCCCTATACACGATGGAGTATTATGCCTCCATCAGAAAGGACGAATACCCAACTTTTGGAGCAACATGGCTGAGACTGGAAGAGATTCTGCTGAGTGAAATAAGTCAAGCAGAGAGAGTCAATTATCATATGGTTTCACTTATTTGTGGAGCATAACAAATAGCATGGAGGACATGGGGAGATAGAGAGGAGAAGGGAGTTGGGAGAAATTGGAAAGGGAGGTGAACCATGAGAGACTATGGACTCTGAAAAACAATCTGGGGGTTTTGAAGGGGCGGGGGTGGGAGGTCGGTGTACAAGGTGGTGGGTATTATAGAGGACACGGGTTGCATGGAGCACTGGGTGTGGTACAAAAACAATGAATACTGTTATGCTGAAAATAAATTTTTTAAAATTTTAAAAATAAATAAATAAATAAACGTAGTACATTCCCTGATCTTTCAAAAAATGGACATTTAATTTCAATTGTAGTTAAATGAAAATAATAATGCTAAAGTCTCACGAAAATGCAAAGACACTGGGTCACTCATGCATTGTTAATGGGAATGTAAAATGGTATAATCACTCTGGAAGTTTTGACAGATTCTTATAAAACTAAATATTTGATTTACATACAACGTAGCCATTGTGTTCTTAGGCACTTACCCCAGGAAAATGAAATCTTATATTCATACAAACACCTGTACATGAATATTCAGAGAAGCTTTATTTGTAATAGCTAAAAACTAGAAATGGGACACCAGAAAGATGGCAGGACAGAGACCTCTGATTCTCCCCCCTCTTCCCACAGACACCCTGAATAAATAGCTACACGCAGATCAATTCCCTCTGAAGGATATCCAGAAATGAACTGAGACACTCCTACAATTCCAGGTAACTGAGAAAATAGCCACATCAAAATAGGTGGGAAAAGCTGAGGCACTCTCACCATAAACCCCACCCCACATAGCACCTTACAATCAGGTGGGAACCCCCAGCTTTTCCCAGAAGAGCAAAGGGCTTACACCACACATCTAGGGCCTCAACTTACAGGGTTGACAACCAAAGGATTGTGCTCCTAACTTGCCTGTTTCTAGGAGCTGAGACGCCCATCATAGACTAAAATCAGAGACCGGCATTAAAGCAGCATGCAAAAACTTTCCTCAGCTCTTCCCCATGGCTGAATATATAGAGCAAGCAGGCAAAAATGGCCAGCTCTCAGTTTCTCCATAGAAGGGATTAGACTATACATCTAAAGTCTCAACTTGACCAGCTGCTACCTTGACGGTCGGGCTTCTAACTAGCCTGCATCTGGGAGCTGACAGACAGGAAGTCACTACTTTCCTAGAAGTCTGAATAAGCCAGTGGGCACTTTCTGAAGCTCCTTCCTCCTGGCTTGCTCCAGAGACAGAACCAAGTCTCCAACTAACCTGACTGTCTCTGAGATCCAATGGCCCCCAGCTTTCATTAGGCCTTTGAGGATGACAGACAGTAAAGCAACAGTTTTAAGGAGTGTGGTCTGAATGAGAGTGTAGCCACATTTCCCACAGGACCTCTACCCAAATCAGTGAACAATGAGTAGGGGATTTACTCTCTCAGCTTCTCACTGAGGAGAGAAGGAATTGGACCATGCATCGAGCATTCCCCACTTCTCTAGCTTCTGCTAGAAAGACTAGTTTCTATCCTCCCTGTCAGAGGGACTAACAGAGTTTGGCATACTTTAGTCTCTTGGGGCATACTAGAAACAAAGATAGTGGTTTGAATGAGCACAAACGTTCAAGAAGTACCCAGAATCTCGCTGGGCTGATAGGGGAGTTTCATCTCCTTCACTAGTCTGGTTCATGAGGCCAGGCTGTGAAAATTGGCAGAGGTGGCTATTTCATCTAATGCACAGAAACCAGAAACCCTGGGAACTCCTGCTTTTAGATTAGTCTCAGAAATTACCTTCTTTGGAGAAAGAAGGGACAAAGACACAGCTATACTTAGAAGATCATAACCTCCAGGACACTTTATAATCAAACCATTCCCAGGCAAAAAAAAAAAAAAAAAAATTTAAATAAGCCAATATTTTTTGACAGTCTAAAATTTCTTAAATCAGATTATGCCTTGAATATAAGTAATTCTCAAATCAAGCAGAAAGCAGTATATGTGCTCAAATCAGATATACTGAAAATCAAATGCATAGCATGTGCATGCCATGTGGGATGTGATAGGAACCACTTCCCATTAGGGCCAGTTGTCTTCAGGTGGGAGCCACTTCTTCCATGAACCTACAAACACAATAACTGACCCAATTTTAATCCATTATTTTTAAATTATCAATTGCAGTCATTTTCCTTTTAAACATCTCTTCCATGTAGGGAGAAAATTTGGTAGTGGAATCACCTACCTTTCAGCAACCTATTGCGGTCAAGGCTTGGCAATATCAATTATAGGCCAAAAAAAAACTGAACAAATTTAAAAGTTCTGGGATGCCTGGGTGGCTCAGTCCGCTAAGCATCTGCCTTCAGCTCAGGTCATGATCCCAGTGTACTGGGATCAAAGTCCCACATCGGGATCCCTGCTCGGCAGAGAACCCGCTTCTCCCTCTCCTCCCGACTCATGCTCTCTCTCACTATTTTTGTCTCTCTCTCTTTCTCTCAAATAAATAAAATCTTTTTAAAACTTTTTAAAGTTTTGCACTTTATTTCTATTTTAAGAAAGTGTTAAAGACAATTTTGTTGATAACTTTACATACATCCTAACCACCTGGAGTTACACTGAGCTATTTATACCTCTAAAACCAATAGACCCAAAGAGAGAACCAGGTTGCTGTTGGTTCATTTACATAAAAGATCCAATTAATGAAATACTATTAAGTTTCATTAGGCTATAATATTATGACTTTATATAATTTCAGAACAATTTGCTTCTAAAATTTCAAACCCTGAATACATAAAATGGTGATGGTCTCTATCCTTTCTTAGTATCAGAAAACTCAAGCATAAAAATGTACCATGAATAGTAATTATTATTATCTGATTGACAATTTTTTATTCTTAAAGACTTTGTATTCTGTGATTTATGTATACTGGGCTCTCCATAAATGTTGTGTGAAATGAATTCATGAAAGACCACTGAGTAGAAAATCAAGGAAGTTATTCTTCAGCATGATATAGAGAACTCAGAGGAATTTTCAGAGTGAAAAGTATTGTATTGCAAAGTAAGATTGTGCCCAGCCAGATGAAAATTAGCAAAAGCTAGATCACCATATGTAGAATTCTATATAAAATATTTCTGCAATTGTGGAAATTGAACTAGAAGACCAAGAAGTTCCACTTAACCACCAAAGCTCTGTTTCTGTAACCTCAACCTCGATAGAGCATCCCTCAGAGCCCGGTGGACCTGCTTGTTCCGCAGAGTGTAGATGACAGGGTTGAGCAACGGGGTCACCACCGTGTTCACAAGGGCAGCCTCCCTGTTAGAGTCCAGCCTGTTCGTTTGCTTTGGTTTCACATATATAAACAAACAGCTGCTGTACATCAGAGAGAGCACAAGGAGGTGAGAGGAGCAGGTGGAGAAAGCTTTCTGTTTCTCCTTGGCTGATGGGAGTCGCAAAACTGTGACTACTATGTTGCTGTATGCAATGGTGGTTATGATAAGGGATGTCAACAAGATAAAGGAAGTGAGGAAAAAGGCCAACATTTCAGTGGAGCTGGTGTCAGAACAGGAGAGATGAATCAGGGGGCCAAGGTCACAGAGAAAGTGGGGGATGACATGGGGGCCACAGAAGGACAACTGGAAAACCTTCACTACCAGCCCTGTGATGAGAGGGAAGGCCAAAGCGAAGCAGGCAGTGACCAGGAGGAAGCAAGTCTTCGGGTTCATGATGGTCAGGTAATGCAGAGGCTTGCAAATGGCCACATACCGATCCAGAGACATCACTGCCATGAGGAAGAAAATTATTGACCCAAAAAATAAAAAAGAAAAGGCCTGTATGAGACAAGCAGTAAAGGAAATTGGTTGCCTTCCCAACAGGAAGATAGACAGCAGTTTAGGAATAACTGAGGTGATAAAACAGCATTCAGAGAAGGAGAACGTGCTGAGTAAAATATACATTGGTGTCCAGAGCCGATGGTCAACCCAAGTGATGGTGATGATCACCACATTTCCTGTGATAGAGGCCAGGTATGCCAGCAGATGGATCAGGAAGAAGATATTCCCTAGGTCCTGGATGGCAGGAAACCCTTCCAGAATAAATTCTTGGATTGTTGTCTCATTCCTCACCTCCATAGTGATCTCCATTTCTCTATCATCAACTCTGCTGGATCTGTCAAACAGAAAATGCTACCACCAAAGAATAAAAATGTAACTGATGGCCACTATTAAAAAGCAATAAATACTACTTGAAGCTACAATTCTGAATGAGGAATCACTTTATATAATTTAAATGTTATAAATTGTTTTGAAATTTGTCAATTATTAAATTGTAAAAATTGAAGGTTTATTGTTCATTTTTCGAAATAATTTTTAATGTGAAACTTAACTTTTCTAGATAACAATATATTTGAATAATAGTCCACAAGGTAAACACTGTAAAATAGAAATTATTTTCAAATAACATATAAACCCAACAGATAACAGTGAAGGCTGTAATTCCACAGAGAATATTTTTATGGGGTCACAATGTTAATTTCTATACTTCAGGTAGCATATGCAATATATAAAGGCCTCCAAAGCACTGACCTTGGCCCTGTGGAAAAAGAAAGTGTGGGGGAGGGAGCTGTTTTCCTATTAGCATGTTCCAAACCAGTTATTTTCCTGAAGTTGGCTCATTCTTAGTTCTTTACCCAAAACTTTAAGACTGAGCAGGAAATCTAGTTTATCACAGCATCTCATAACTACCCAGTCCTTGGGTTTAAGAGAAACTATGTCTAAAAATGGGAGTGAGGGATGGTTGCTTGACTTGGTTGTTCAGACTCAATGAGAAAACATTTAAATGTGCATCAGTTTCCCTCTCACTCTACTCACCTGACAGAACAGAAGATTTTTCCTTCTGCTATTAGTCATATTACCTTTCAACGTTGTTTTCTGGGAATATTTTTGTTACACTGGAAAATTCCAGTGTGGTGGAATTATGAATATATTTTCATTGCAATCACTAAAGGAACATTCATTTTTTTCTTTCTTTAAAGATTTATTTATTTGAGAGAGAGAGTGGGAGAGAGCATGGGGACACAGAGAGAGAAGAAGAATCCCTGCTGAGCAGGGAGGCCAATGCGGATATCAATCCCAAGACCCTGGGATCATGACTGAGGAGAAGGCAGACACTTAACCAAGCACCCCAGGAATATTTGTTTTTTTAAAAATGCCAGTGCCTAGCTAGAAGCTGAATGAATTGTCATGTAATCTTTGGGAAAGTATTCGGGCATATGTTGGAAATCAGTGCTCTAATAAGTCACCATAATTAAATTGTATTTTACTTAATTCTTTGACTTAGTTAAAACTATTACAATTACATTAACTATACATGATCCACAGTACAAACTTAAACATTACTAGTCTCTGCTTTAAATATTTGGCTGTGCCTGGGTGGCTCGGTGGGTTAAAGCCTCTGCCTTTGGCTCAGGTCATGATCCCAAGGTCCTGGGATCAAGCCCCGTATAGGCTCTCTGCTCAGCAGGTAGCCTGCTTCCCTTCCTCTCTCTCTGCCTGCCTCTCTGCCTACTTGTGATCTCTGTCAAATAAATGAAATCTTTAAAATAATAATAATAATAATATTGACTTATTATATTGCAAGTTATTCCCATGGCCAAGTACTCACCAAGAAGCAGCCACAGGAAACACCTTCTTTGATAATGTGCTGCTTTTTTCTTCCAACAAACCAGGATCTTTCTTCAAAGCTAATGGAAGGGGGAGGTGAGATGGACTTTTTTTGGAACTTTTAAATCAATGAATGCCTATGTTTTAAATTAATAGGAAATTATTAAGGCTAATTTTTTTCATGGAAGACAGAGATTTCTAAACTCTGGAAGATTAACAGTCATGGTTTTCCCCTATGGCCATTGGAATGATAAATCCTAGATCAAGACAATAGAAACTGCTGTAAATATGCACAAGAATATGCTGATGTAACCATTTAAAATTCCTGAACAAATTTATATCCATTCTATGGGATACAGTGACACAGTACATCATGAACATCAAATCTGATGGGTTGTGCATCCAAAACAGAAGAGAGTCAGGAAGTAGAAACAATAAATGTTACTTTCCTTTGGACCCTGTTGCTAGTCACTTTCTTATCAACAGTTGATAAGAATAGTTGCTTCCCACCTTTCAGAGTAGGTGAAGATCACTGAAGTCATAAATGAGAATATATTCTAGTGCCCTGATGATATATTTACGGCAGAGTCATTTACCATCCCTCATGAGGACACACAGGGTCCAAAAGCACGAACCTCTGGAATATTCAAGATTCATTAGAGGAGTACCAATAAAAGGGAACACAAACTTAAATCACAACAGAGTCCCAGAGGACAATTTAATTGTTCATATTTGGAAATTAGAAATTTCAGCAGAAACATACCCAAATAACCATTTCACTGCATATGGTGGCATACTATCACCATTCTCAAGACCCTATGCAGTCCTTTGCACAAGTCCTCAAAGGTATATTTGCCATGAGTGCCCTAGCATTGCAAAATTTATAAAGTCCTGAATTACATATGTCAAAAAAGACAAGCTTAGGCATCAGAAAGAATGTTGTACAATTGCCCTTGCTTTTTTTCCTTTTTAACCTGGTATTTTCTTTAATGAGGTATAATTTATACACTGTAAAATGCATAAATTTTAATTACAAGTTGATAATTTTCTACATTTGTAAACATCTATGTAACTACTAACCAAACCATAAAAATTCCCATCTCATCACAAATGTCTTTGTGCCCAGTCAATAGCTCACACCAAGAGAAAACAACTAAAGAACAACTTTAATTTCTGTCATTGAAATTTACTTTTGCCACCTCTTGAAATTCATTTATGTTTAACCCACTGAGCCATCGAGGTGCCCCTGAAATTCATTTATATGGAACACAGCATATGTCTGGCTTTATTTTTCCTCAGATTTGTCAGAGTTATCCATGCTGTCACATGAACCAATGATTAATTCTTTTGTATTGTTTTATAGTAGGTCATTATCTATGTATATCACTATTTTCCATTCTCTCACTGAAGGACATTTATGTCCTTTCCAATTTAGGGCTACTATGGGTAAAGACATTATGAATATTCTTCTATAAGTCTTTTTGAAGACAGTATTCATTTCTCTTGAGTATATGGCTTGAAGTAAAAGTCCTGAATTAATTATAGAATAGGTCTTAGCACTATAAGAAATTGAAAAACAAGTTCCCAAATAGGATTTAGGCTCTCAATAGCAATGCATGAGAATTCAAAATGCTCCATATTATCACATTGGTCTTGTAAGTCATATTTAATTGAACACATTCTCTGTAAATTGGTTCAGCCACTATGGAGAACAATGTGGATATTCCTCAAAATACTAAAAATAAAACTACCATTTGATCCAGAAAGTCTACTCCTGAGCATATATCCAAAGGAAATGAAAACAGGATATTGAAAGATATCTGCACTACCATGTTTATCACAGCATTAGTCACAATAGCCAATATATGAAAACAGCCATTAGAGGATGAATGGGTAAAGGGGACATTATAGGTGTGTGTGTGTATAACATGTATATAGAATACATTATATATAATATAATGCAATATATAATATGTATACATATAATATACATATAATATGTATGCATTATACATTATGTATAATGTATACATATGTATACATTATACATTATGTTTATGTAGCATATGTATACATATACATTATGTAATACATTATCTATAATGTAGCATGTGTATACATGTATACATTATACACATATACATTATACATGTATACATTATACATTATCTATAATGTATAACATGTATACATTATACATTATGTATACATATGTACAGTATATATGTACATATATATATAATACATGCTCATTATATATAATATGTGTATGTCTGTATGTATATATATGTAATGTATTATTATTAAGCCATGAGAAAGAAAGAAATCATGACATTTCTGAGTCAGAGAAAGATAAATAATATATGAATAATATAATATATGAATAAATAATATATGATATCTCTTCTTATCAGTCTTGCTAAGAGTTAAACAATTTTGTGAGTCATTTCAAAGAGTAAACTTTTTAATTTTTTGTTTTCTATTCCATTGATTTATATATATTTGCATTCATATTTGTATGAATTCACTCTTATCTGCATATTTCAGTTGTAATTTCCTTTTACATCCCTACTGTTTAAAACTGAACATCTATGTGATTAATTTTATACACTTATTTCTAATATAAACATTAATGTTATGAAGTTTCCTCTAAGCATGACTTTAGGCTGCATTTCAAAAATTTATGTATGTTGTGTTAATATTTTTGCTTCCAAAATATTTTCAGATTGTTTAGTAAATTTTTCTGTAATCCAAGAGAGATATAGAAATATGTTGTTTATAGCCAAGTATTCAGGAATTTTCTAGATGAATCATTGTAATTGATTTATTTAATTCAACTGTGATTAGAGAACACATGCTGTGTATTTTCAGTCCTTTACCATGTTTATTTTTATTTTTTAATTTTTTTATTAACATATAATGTATTATTAGCTCCAGGGATAAACGTCTGTGAATCACCAGGTTTACACACTTCATAGCACATACCTTCCCCAATGTCCATAAACCCACCACACTCTCACTCCCCTCGTCCCCCAGGCAACAGTCATTTTGTTTTGTGAGATTGAGTCTTTTATGGTTTGTCTCCCTCCAATCCCGTCTTGATTCATTTATTCTTTTCCTGCCCCCCAATCCTCCCACATTGCCTCTCAACTATCTCATATCATGGAGATCATATGATAATTGTCTTTCTCTGATTGACTTACTTTGCTAAGTATAATACCCTCTATTTCCATCCATGTCATCACAAATGGCAAGATTTCATTTCTTTTGATGGCTGCATAGTATTCCATTGTATATATATACCACTTTTTCTTTATCCATTCATCTGTTGATGGACATCTAGGTTCTTTCCAT
>NW_026740184.1:0-12501 GCF_022355385.1 Mustela nigripes | reverse complement strand
TGCTGAAGGTTCACCCATTAGCTGGGATTCCAGAAAAGCTCTGGAGAGAGATGCCTGAATACCAAGGATGGGTAGAGATGATGGCCCTGGGCCATGGCCATTCTCACATGCTAGATATGTGACCTGCCCGCTGGGTAGCTGACACGAGGTCGAGGCTCAGACTCAGTCAGACACTGCATTAGTGGCCAGGGCAGCCTATAAATCGGGGTTCCCTTGAGGGCCGTGTAGACTGATCCTATTTGGAGTTTCTGGGCAGACTCATGAGGCCCTTCTTCTTTCTATGGGGAAGGCAGAAGGCTGCATTGTGGCTCCAGAATGCACTATCAAGAGGACTTGCGGACCAGGAGGGTGTGGATGGAATTGTAAACCCAAGCTATGGTTAAATTCAGTGCCAAGTGAAAGGCATTTCCAGTGTTCAGTGGCTGATTGGAATATCTAGCACCTGAGTAAGGGCGGAGGTCAGATGATTGCTCACGCTGGAGTTCATTTATAGGATGATCAACAAAGTGAGGGGTGGCTTCAAGAGACCATGGAGGATTTCCCACGCTGGAGCTTGTGAGATGCTCCACACAGCAAAGTTACCTTCTACCAGACAGATGGAGTCTTTGTTTGCTGCAGGGTTCCCCATGTGGAAAGTTTGGGTATCAGAGCACTCCCGCATGGATGCCTGGAAAGCAGACATCTTCTGACCATTGTAGCTAAGGAACATGGCAGGTTCCTCTGGTCGCTCTGGGTAAAAGTACAAGTTCCTTGAGTTGACACGAGTCTCATTATGATGGGTCACAATGCTGGTTTGTTACCAGGATGATCTTAGAATGTGCTGATGGCTAAGGGCCTGTGCAGGATTCATATACCCTGAGGTTTGTCTCAGGTCCAAGAGCACGGCTTCTGTCTGGGGCAGGAGACAGAAGCCATTCAGTTCAGTTGTGGGGCTCAGGGACCACATGTTGTATCATAAGTTGGTATTCAAGAACAGGACTCTGAGGACAGAAGCCTGAAAACCTAATCTACAGTTCCAAATAGGTCCTAGGAGCATGTCAGTTTCAATTTTCTGACTCAAGACCATTGACTTTGATGTCTGCTTAGATGAAGGTGATCATGGTGTTTTGACTGCACATTTGCATCCCGAGTGGCCTCCAATTTTGGTGTGCGCTCAGGGACCTTACAGGTTTCTCCTAATCTGGAAGGCTTGGGCAACAGTTTTCTTGGGGATGGCAGACACAGTCCTGTGGTGTGGGTCAAGAGACTCCAACCTGGAGGGCATATGAGCCATGGTTTTGGAAGAGATGTCTGCAAACACATACTTGCATTATGGTCAGAGGCAAGGTGATCACAGGCCCAATAAGACCTGGAGGGCAGCTCATCGTGAATTTTAATTAGGGTGACTGGAATGCAGTAGCACAGGCTTTTATATCTGGATTGTGTGTCCAGGATGGCCTCGGAATGCAGGTTTGGTCTCATGGGTCCATGGGAGACTTTTCCTCTCTATGGATCCTGGCAGCTCTCCATAGTTTGGTGGCCTTTTCGGGGAAGGAAAGAATGCTGTTTTCCATCTTAGGGGTGCCCCAAAACGGGGATTCCAGAGATGGGCTGTGGGTCTGGGCACCTGGAAAATCCCAACAAGGGTTAGGATTTGGGCCTAGGGGCTTACCAGGCATGCAATACAGGATCGTGGAGGTGCAACTGAATATGCTTGATTGAAAGCATGCTCAGGGTGAGGGTCACAATGCCTTCTTGTGCCCAGGGCGGACCTCCTGAGTGGGCGTGGTCTCTTTGGCCATGCAGCTGGCTCCCACTCTGAGGGTTGGACTCCCGTCCTAACAGAGTGGATTCCTTCCATGTGGAAGGAGGAGTTCTCTATTTTGCTTCAGGCTCCCCCATTAGCAGGGATTCCAGCATAGGTCTGGAGATAGATGCCTGAATACCATGGATGGGTATAGTTGACAGTCCTGGGCCATGGCCGGTCTCATATGCTGGATATGCGACCTGCCCGCTCGGTAGCAGACACGAGGGGCTTAAATTCTGTCAGATACAGCACTAGTGGCCAGGGCAACCTATAAATCGGGGTCCCTCGAGGGCTGAGTAGAAGGATTTTCATGAGGAGTTTCTGGGCAGACTCACCATACCCTTCTTTCTATGGGGATGGCAGAATGCTGTGTTGTGGCTCCAGTATTCTTTATCAAGGGGGCTTGCAGACTAGTAGGGTGAGGATGGAATTGTAAACCCAAGCTACGGTTAAATTCAGTGCCAAGCAAAAGGCAATTCCAGTGTGCAGCGGCTGATTCGAATATCGACCCCCTTAGTAAAGACGGATGTCAGATGTTTGCACAAACTGGAATTTGTGTCTATGGTGACCGCCAAATGACCAGTTGGCTTCAAGTGGCCATGGAGGATTTCCAATGCTGAGGCTTGTGAGATGCTCCAAACAGCAAGGTTTCCTTCTACTGGACAGGTGGAGCCTGGTTTGTTTGCTCCAGGGACCCCCATGTGGAAAGTTTGGGTAGCAGAGCTCTCCCACATGGATGCCTAGAAAGCACACCTCCGTTGACCATTTCAGCTAAGGAACATCACAGATTTTTTCTGGTGGCCTTGGGGCGTAGTACCAAGGCCTTGAGTTCACAGGCAATCTATTGGAGATGGGTCACAATGCTGGATTATTACTAGGGAGTTCTTAGAATGTGCTGGTGGCTAAGGTTCCAGGCAGGATTCTCTTACCCTGAGTGTTTGACATGGGTCGAAGAGCATGGTATCCTTCTGGGGACAGGACATGTTCTGTTGTGTGGCTCAGGGACCACCTGTTGTATCATAGGTTGGTATTCAGAACAGGTCACTGAGGACAGATGCCTGAAAACCCAAACTAGGGTTTCAATGAGATCCTAGGGGCATGTCAGTTTCAATCTACTGACTCAGGACCAGTGACTTGACTGTCTCCAGGATGTAGGTGATCAAGGTGTTTCCAACTGGGCATTTACGTGCAGAAGGGCCGCCAATATTGGGGTGGGCTCTGGGACCTTGTGGGTTTCTCCAAATTTGAAAACTTTGGGCAACTGTGACGGACATAGTTTCCTTGGGGATGGCAGGCACAGTCTTGTAGTGGGCTCCGGAGATACCATCCTGGAAGGCATGTGAGCCATGGTTTTGGGAGAGTAGTCTGCAAACAAAAACTTGGGTTAGGGTTAGTGGCAAGGTGATAACAGGCCCAATCTTTAGACCTGGAGGGCAGATCGTCAGGAGCTGTAATTAGCGTGACTGGAAGGCGGTAGCACAGGATTTTCTATCTGGATTGTGTGTCCAGGATGGGCTCAGAATGCAGTTGTGGTCTCATGGATCCATGGAATATTTTTCCTCTCTAAGGATCCTGGTGGCTCCATATAATTCGGTGGCTTTTTCGGGAAAGGGAAGACTGCTGTTTTCCATCTTAGGGGTGCCCCAAAACACGTATTCCAAGGACGGGCTCTGGGTCTGGGCCCCTGGACAATCCCATGAAGTGTTAGGATTTGGGCCTTGGGTGTACCAGGCCTGCAATGTGGGATTCTGTGGGTGCCACTGAGATGTTTTTTTTTTTTTTTTAAAGCATGCTCAGGCTGAGGGTCACAATGCCTCTTTGTGCCCAGGGCTGCCCTCAGCTCTGGGCTTAGTCTCATTGTCGATGAAGCTTGCTCCCCATTTGTGGGTCGGACAACCATCAGAACAGCCAGGTTTCCTTCCATGGGGAAGGAGGAATTCTCTATTCTGCTTTAGGTTCCCCAATTGGCAGGGATTCTCGCAAACATCTGGGGGCAGGTGCCTGAATACCAACGATGTGTAGAGGTGATGGACTTGGGTCATGGCTGGATTCACATGCTGGATATGGGGCCTGCTCTCTTTATGGCTGACAATAAGTCTGGTCTCAGGCTCTGTCAGACAGAGCTCCAGTGTCCAGGGCAGCCTATATATCGGGGTGCCCTCAAGGGCCTAGCAGATTGATCCTCGAGTGGTGTACCAGGGCAGACTTACCAGGCACTTCATTTTACTATCGGGAAGGCAGAATGGTGGGTTGTGGATTCAGAATTCCCTTTCAGCAGGGCTTGAGGACAAGTAGGGTGAGGATGGAATGGTAAACACAAGCTAGGGTTAAATTCAGTGCCAAGCAGAAGGCAGTTCCAATGTGCAGCGGCTGATTCGAGCTATCCAGCTCCTGAGTAAGGGCGATGTCAGATGTTTGCTCACACTGTAGTTTGTGTCTATGATGACCAACAAATGGAGGGGTGGTTCATTCTGGTGGCTCTGGGGTTAAGTTCCAAGCGGTCTGAGTTGACATGGAGTTTCATGCTGTTGGATCACAATGCTGGTTGGTATCCAAGGGGGCGTTGGAATATTGTAGTGATCAGGGGGCCATGCAGGATTCTCCTACACTGAGTCTTGGACACAGCTATCAAGAGCAAAGTATGCTCTTGGGGACAGGAGGGATTCTGTTGTGTGGCTCAGGGACCACATTTTGGAATATATGTTGGTATTGGAGAACAGACCTCTGGGGACATATGCCTGAAAACCTAAGCTAGGGTATTGAAGGCCTACAGGCATGTTAGGTTCAATCTTCTGATTCAGGGCCTTTGACTTGGATGTCTGTCTGGAGGCAAGTGCTCATTTTGTGTCAGAATGTGCATTTGGGTTTTGGCAACAGTGAAGGGCAGAGTTTCCTTCCAGAAGTTAGGCACAGTCGTCTGGTGTGGCTCCAGAGGCCTCATCCTGGAGGGCACATGGGCCGTGGCTTTTGGAACAGAGATCTACAATCGTGTACTAGGGTTAGTGTGAGGGCTGAGGTGATCACAGGACCGATCTGCAGGCCCCGAGTTCAGCTCATATTGTACTGAAATTAAGGTTTCATGGAGGCAAGAGCACAGGCTTTTCTATCGGGATTTTGTGTCCAGAAGGGTGGCAAATTGTAGGGGTGGCTTCATGAAGCCATGGGAGTTTCTTCATCTCTGGGGATACTGCCCAGCTCCCAGGAGATTGGTGTCTCTGTGAGAAGGGGCAAATGCTATTTTCTGTCTTAGGGGACCACCAAAAGAGGGATTACAGAGACAGGTTCTGGGTCTCAGTACCAGTAAAACACGAAAGAGAGTGAACATTTGGCCCTAGAGACATGGCAGGCCCCCTCTGCAGGATTCTGGTCCTGCTATCGACGGGGGTTGTTTGAAAGCAGGCTCACACTGAGTATCAAGATGCCTATTTGTGCCCAGGGCGCTCCTATGAGTGTCCATGGTCTCATGGGCCAGGCAGCTGGTTCCAACTCTGAGGATTGGACACCCATCACAATAGCCAGCTATCCTGTCATCGGGAATGAGAGTACGCTTGTGCTGCAGGTTCCCCCATAGGTAGGGAATTGAGCTACGGCCTGGCGTCAGATGCCGAATACCCTGGTTGAGTAGACATGATGGCTTTGAGCCACAGCAGGTCCCACCTGCAAGATATGGGGCCCACAGTCTGTATGGCAGTCTGGAGGTCGTGGCTCAAGCTGTCTCAGATAGAGCCTGAGTACCCATGGCGGCCTATGACATTAGGGTGCCATCGATGGCCATGCAGGTGGATCCTCATATGGGATTTCTGGGCAGACTCACCAGACACGTCTTCTTTTTGTGGGTTAGGCAGAATGCTGCGTTTTGGCTCCAGAGTTCCCTATCAAGAGGGTTTTTGGACAGGAGGCTGAGGTTGGAATTTAAAACACAAGCTACGGTTAAATTCAGTGCCAAGAAGGAGGCAGTTCCAGTGTTTAGTGGCTGATTCGAGATATCTATCACCTGAGTTAGGGCGGAGGTCAGATGTTTGTTCACACTGGATTTTGTGACTACAAAGACAGGAAATTGGAAGGGTGGCGTCATGAGGCCATGGAGGATTTCCCACGGTGGGGCTTGTGAGATGCTCCAAACAGCAAGGTTTCCTTCTAATGGACAGGGGTAGTCTGGTTTGTTTGCTTTAATGTCCCCCATATGCAAAGTTTGGGTAGCAGAGCTCTCCCAAGTGGATGTCTGGAAAGCACAACTTGCACCTGAGTAACATGACAGTTTCGATCTGGTGGCTCCGGTGCAGAGTTCCAAGTGGCCGGAGATGACATGGTGTTTCATGTTGTTGGATCACAATGCTGGTTTGTATCCAAGGAGGCATTAGAATGTTGGGGTGTTCAGGGGTCATGAAGTATTCTCCTACACTGAGTCTTAGACACAGGTATCAAGAGCAAGGTATTCTTCTGGGGACAGGAAAGGTTCTGTTGTGTGGCTCAGGGTCCACATGTTGGAATATAAGCTGTTATTAGAGAACAGGCCTCTGGATATAGGCGCCTGAAAATCTCAACAAGGGTATTGATGAGGTCCTAGAGGCATGCTAGGTTTAATATTCTTACTCAGGGATCTTCTTACTTTCACTTGGATGTCTGCCTGGAGGCAGGTGCTCATTGTGTGTCAGAATGTGCATTTGGGTCCAGAGCATTCTTCAAAATTGACATGGGCTCAGGGGCTTTGTACTTTGCTCCTAATCTTCTGGGTTTGGGTAACAGTGAAGTCAGTTTCCTTTGGGAGGTTAGGCACACTTGTCTGGTATGGGAACAGAGGCCCCATCCTGGAGTGCATGTGGGCCAGGGCTTTGGGGACAGAAAACTGCATATGCGAACTAGGTTTACGGTGAAGGCCGAGGTGTTATCGGGCCCAATCTGCAGGCCCTGAGTGTAGCTCATAGACTACTGAATTTAAGGTGTCATGGAAGCGGAAGTGGAGGCTTTTCTGTCTGGATTGTGTGTCCAGCATGGTCACAAAACGTAGGGGTGGCTTCATGAGTCCATGGAAGAATATTCATCTCTGAGGATTCTACCCAGCTCCAAAATGTTTTGTGTCTCTGGGAGAAGGGAAGACTGCTGTTTTCCATCTCAGGGGAATCCCAATGGAGGGATTAGAGACAGGTTCTTGGTCTGGGTGCCAGGAAAACAGGTACGATGGTGAGCATTTGGCCCTAGTGACCTGTAAACCCGCTCTGCAGGCTCCTGGTTCAGATTCTGAGGGGGTCTGTGTGAAAGAAGGCTCATGCCGAGGATCACATTGCCTGTTTGTTCCCAGCACATCTCCCATCTGTGGCTGTCGTTTCATATCCATGCAGCTTGTTCCCACTCTGAGGGTTGGACACCCTTCTCAACAGCCAGGCCTCCTGCCATCGGGAATAAGTACTCTTGTGCTTCAGGTACCCCCATAGGCAGGGATTTGAGCTACAGTCTGGGAAAGATGCCTGAATACCCATGTTGGGCAGACATGATAGTTTCAGGCTATGGCATGTCCCACCTGCAGGATATGGGGCCCAGTGTCTGTGTGGCTGTCTGGAGGTCGTGGCTCAGGCTGTGTCAGACAGAGCCTGAGTGCACATGGCTGCCTATGATATTAAGGTGCCATCGAAGGAAAGGCAGGTGGATCCTCATGTGGGGTTTCTGGCAGACTCAACAGGCATGTCTTCTTTCTGTGGGGTAGGCAGAATGCTGCATTGTGGCTCCAAAGTTCCCTATCAAGAGGGTTTGGTGACAAGGAGGGTGAGGATGGAATTGCAAACACAAGCTACAGTTCAATTCAGTGCCAAGCGGCACATCCCGTGTGCAGAGGGTGATGCGAGAAACCTGCAAGACCCCTGCACCCACCCCAATATTGTCATCCGTTCTGGACGCAAAAGCCCATTCTGAAACACCCTGATCACCTACATGCAGGCAGACAGCCAAGTCAATGGTCCTGAGTCAGAAGATTGAACCTGAAGTGCCCAAGGACCTCAATGGAACCTTAGATTATGTTTTCAGGCATCTGTCACTGGGGCATGTTCTGGAATACCAATTTATGATTCAACACTTGTCCCTGAGCCACACAACAGAATATCTCCTATCCCCAGAAGGAAACTGCGCACTTTGACCGTTGCCAAAACCACAGGATAGGAGAATCCTGCTCGGCACCTTAGCAGCCAAAACTTTCTAAGATCTCCCCGGTAACAAAGCAGCACTGTGGCCCATTTGCAAGAGATTCCATGTCAGCTCGAGGACTTGGTCTTTCGCCCCAGAGCCATCAGAACTATCCTGCCATTTTATGCATCTGCAATGGTCAATGGAGGTGTGCTTTTAGACATCCATGTGGGAGAGCTCTGCTACCCAAACGTTCCACATGGGGGACACTGAGGCAAATAAACCAGACTCCAACTGTCAAATAGAAGGAAACCTTGCAGCTTGGAGCATCTCACAAGCCTCAGCATGGGAAAGCCTCCGTACGCAGGTGCCAACGGCGCCTTCCGGCACATCGGACAATCCTCGGAGTGAGATAAACCTGCGTGCCCAAAATGAGGTCATCCCCATCCTTGGGCGCCCCATCTTCCTGAAAGACGGAGGCGCAGGCCGGGCGCCATCTGTCCTTCAACTCTGCGCCGGCGTCCCCGGGTGGGTTGCGTCTTTCACATGCGATTTCCGGGCAGCTGCAACATGCCCTGGGCGAGAAAGGTCCCTGGGCCATGGAGAGCAGGGCGGCGGGCAGGGCTGCCCAACGCTGGCCAATTCTCACGAGCAGGATCAGTTTGGGCAGAACACTCGTGAGAATTGGCCGGAAAACACCAGGCGAAGTCACCTCAGGCAGCGCACATCTGCAGGGCCGAACCCCAGGGCCTGGCCCCCAAACCCGACAAGAGGCACACCATCAGAAGGACTGTGGCAAGGACAATGCCTGCGGATCCTCGTCCTGCGGGGGTCCCGGCCCTGGCGATATAACTTGGGTCCGGGCCAATCACGAAGCCTGGGCTCGAACGCTCGCTCGCTTCCCCAGACTTCTGCTTCCGGAGTCCTGTTCCTCATGGCCTCCCTATCGGGAACCCTGAGTCCGCAGACACGCATCTCCAAACCTCGCTGGCACCAACGGTGCCTTCGGGCGATTCGGAAAACCCTCGCAGTGAGATAAAACTGTGTGCCCAAAATGAGGTCATCTCCATCCTTGGGCGACCCATCTTCCTGAAAGACGGAGGTGCACGCCCGGCTGCCATCAGTCCTTCAACTCTGCTCCCAGAACGCTCCACTGCGAAGGCCCCCCGGGTGGGCCACGTCTTTTTCGTGCGATTTCCGCGCGTCCGCAACATGCCCTGAGCAAAAAAAGGCCCTGGGCCAAGGACAGCAGGGCGGTCCGCGGGGGTGCGAATGCCGGCCAATTCTCATGAGCATTCTGCCAAAACCGATCCCGGTTGGGGCAGAACGCTCGTGAGAATTAGACGGAAAAAGAAAGGCAAAGTCACCTCGGGCGCCGCACGTCGGCAGGGGTGCCCCGCCGGAGCCTGGCCGGGCATTGTGAGTGCCCTCTCCCGCACCCGGCCAAGAGGCACTCCGTGAGATGGACTGCAGCGAAGACAAGGCCTGCGGATCCTCGGCCTGCGGGGGTCCCGTCCCTAGCGCAATAACATTGGGCCGGGTCCATAACGAAGCCTGGGCTTGAACTCTCGCTCGCTTCACCAGCCTACTGCTTCCGGGGTCCTGTCCCTCGTGGCCTCCATATCGGAAAGCCTGTGTCCCGCAGGCACGCATCTGACAACCACGCAGGCGCCAACGGCAACTTCCGGTGCTTCGGACAACCCTCGCTCAGTTAAAACTGCGTTCCCAAAATAAGGTCATCCCCATTCTTGGGCGCCCCAACTTCCCAAAATACGGAGGCGCACGCACGGCTGCCCTCCGCCCTTCAACTCTGCTCCCGCAACGCTCCACGGAGCTGGCGCCCCCGGGTGGGCCGCGTCTTTTCCGTGCGATTTCCTGGTGGCAGCAACATGCCAGGGTCGAGAAGGACCCTGGGCTAAGGAGAGCAGGGCGGACCGCAGGGCTGCACAACGCCGGCCAATTCACATGAGTGTTCTGCCCAAACCAATTCACACGAGTGTTCTGCCCAAACCACCAATTCACACGAGTGTTCTGATTAGGTTCTGTCCCGGTTTGGACAGAACACTCGTGAGAATTGGCCGGAAAATGCCCGGCGAATTCACCTCAGCGCCGCACGTCTACAGGACCGCCACCCTGGGGCCTGGCTGGGCCTAGTGAGTGCCCGCTCCCACACCCCGCCAAGAGGAACTCCGTGAGACAGACTGGGGCAAGGCCAACGCCTGCGGATCCTCGGCCTGTGGGCTTCCCATCACTGGCACAATACCATGGGGACGGGCACAACACGAAGCCCGGGTCAGAACTCTCGCTCGCTTCCCAGGCCTTCTGATTCCGTGGTCCTGTCCCTCGTGGCCTCCATATCGGTATCCCTGACTCCAGCAGACACGCATTTCCCAACCACGCAGGTGTTAATGGCGCCATCCGGCACTTTGGAAAACACTCGGAGTTTGACAAACCTGCGTTCCGAAAATAAGGTCATCCCCATCCTTGGGCGCCCCATCTTCCTGAAAGCCGGAGGCGCACGCCTGGCCGCCATTCGTCCTTCCACTCTGCTCCCAAACGCTCCACTTCTCTGGCGCCCCCGGGTTGGCCGAGTCTTTTCCGTGTGATTTGCGTGCGGCCTCAACATTCCCTGAGAGAGAAAGAGCTCTGGGCCATGGAGAGCAGGGCGGTCCTCAGGGCTGCTCAATGCCGGCCAATTCTCACGAGCGTTCTGCCCAAACCGATCACGGTTTGGGCAGAACGCTCGTGAGAATTGGCCGGAAAACACCAGGCGAAGTCACATCGGGCACCGCACGTCTGCAGGGCCGAACCCCGGGGCCTGGCTGGGTATTGAGAGTGCCCGCTCCCGAACCCCGACAAGAGGCTCTCCATCAGAAGGACTGTGGCGAGGACAATGCCTGCAGATCCGCAGCCTGCGGGGGTCCCGGCCCTGGCGCTATAACTTGGGCCCGGGCCAATCACGAAGCCTGGGCTCGAACGCTCGCTCGCTTCCCCAGACTTCTTCTTCTGGAGTCCTGTTCCTCGTGGCCTCCCTATCGGGAACCCTGGGTCCCACAGACATGCATCTCCAAACCTCGCTGGCACCAACGGCGCCTCTGGGGGCTTTCGGAAAACCCTTTGAGTGAGATAAACCTGCGTGCCCAAAATGAGGTCATCCCCATCCTTGGGCGCCCCATCTTCCCGAAAGACGGAGGTGCACGCCCGGCCGCCACACGTCCTTCAACTCTGCTCCCAGAACGCTCCACTGCGAAGGTGCCCCCGGGTGGGCCACATCTTTTTCGTGCGATTTCCACGCGTCAGCAACATGCCCTGAGCAAAAAAAGGCCCTGGGCCAAGGAGAGCAGGGCGGTCCGCGGGGGTGCGAATGCCGGCCAATTCTCACGAGCATTCTGCCCAAACCTAACGATCGTGAGAATTGGACGGAAAAAGTAAGGCGAAGTCAGATCGTGCGCTACACGTCGGCCGAGGAGCCCTGCTGGGGCGTGGCCGGGAATTGTGAGTGCCCTCTCCCCCCCCCCCGCCAAGAGGCACTCCATGAGACGGACTGGGGCGAGGCCAACGCCTGTGGATCCTCGGCCTGTGGGCTTCCCTTCACTGGCACAAGACCATGGGGCAGGGCACAACACGAAGCCCGGGTCAGAACTCTCGCTCGCTTCCCAGGCCTTCTGATTAGGTGGTCCTGTCCATCATGGCCCCCATATCGGTATCCCTGAGTCCCGCAGACACGCATCTGCCAACGACGCAGGTGCTAACGGCGCCATCTGGCACTTCGGAAAACACTCAGAGTTTGATAAACCTGCGTTCTGAAAATAAGGGCATCCCCATCCTTGGGCGCCCCATCTTCCTGAAAGCCGGAGGCGCACGCCTGGCCGCCATTCATCCTTCCACTCTGCTCCCAAATGCTCCACTTCGCTGGCGCCCCCGGGTTGGCCGCGTCTTTTCCGTGTGATTTGCGTGCGGCCGCAACATTCCCTGAGAGAGAAAGGGCTCTGGGCCATGGAGAGCAGGGCGGTCCGCAGGGGTGCCCAAGCCGGCCAATTCAAACGAGTGTTCTGCCCAAACCGATCCGGTTTGGAAAGAACGCTTGTGAGCATTGGCCGGAAAAGGCCCGGCGAATTCACCTTGGGCACCGCATGTCTACAGGACCGGCCCCCTGGGGCCAGGCTGGGCCTAGTGAGTGCCTGCTCCCACACCCCGCCAAGAGACACTCCGTGAGATGGACTGGGGCGAGGCCAACGCCTGCGGATCCTCGGCCTATGGGCTTCCCATTCCTGGCACAATACCATGGGGCCGGGCACAACACGAAGCCCGGGCCAGAACTCTCGCTCGCTTCCCAGGCCTTCTGATTCCGTGGTCCTGTCCATCGTGGCCCCCATATCGGTATCCCTGAGTCCAGCAGACACGCATTTCCCAACCACGCAGGTGCTATCGGCACCATCCGGCACTTCGGAAAACACTCGGAGTTTGATAAACCTGCGTTCCGAAATAAGGTCATCGCCATCCCTGGGCACCCCATCTTCCTGAAAGCCGGAGGCGCACGCCTGGCCGCCATCTGTCCTTCCACTCTGCTCCCAAACGCTCCACTTCTCTGGCGCCCCCGG
>NW_026740183.1:0-12509 GCF_022355385.1 Mustela nigripes | reverse complement strand
GAGACCAGACGACGGGCAGAGAGGGGCTGACAGGGGCCACCAAGGGCCTGGCAGGTCATGCTCGGGACTTTAACCAAAATGCAAAGGGGGAGGGAGGCGTGGGAGAGAACAGGGAAGTGGCGTGCGGCTTCCATCGGCCGTGCCGTCCGAGCCCCGCAGGGACAACTGCACTGGGGAGGGCGCGCCTGGGTGCGGCAGTGGCTGCGGGTCTGACTCTCGGTCTGACTCTCGGCTGCGGGTCTCAGGGTCACAGGATGGCGTCCCACATCCGGCTCCACACTCGCGACGGGGCCTGCTTAAGGGACTCTCCCTCCCCGTCCAGGCCGCCCACCACTCACATACACTCTCAAATAAATGTTTAAAAATAAAAAAGGGACTGCCTTTGCACAACCCGTCGTCAGTCTGAGTGGAAACCTCTCCCCTTGGCCCTGCCCCACAGGTGTTGGCAGAGAAGTTACTTCCTAGATGAGGCCTTTCCAGAAAGCCTCGGCCAGGGTAAGCCCCCCTACCACCCACTTTCACACCGTGCGTCTGGACTCTCAAACCCAGGCCTCCGTTGCACCCGTCTGATGCAGGTCGTCCCCACCGGAACCCAAGCTCCACAGGGAAGGTCTGCGGTCTGCGCTCTCTCCAGGCCCGGCACACGGAGAAACCCGAGATTCATGAAGACCGCCCGAACATCCCATCGCCAAGCGCTCACTCCAGGCTAAGCCATTTCATTTGCGCTTTTATTCTAAACATGATCGCCCTCAGGCAATCAGTGCTAAAATCAGAAATCTAGTTACCTAATCCAAGTGATCCAATTTTATCGCTGACCAATTTCAGATCTTTTAAAACTGTGCTTCCTCGTTTACCTGTGAAGGAAAAATACTCACATTAAATTGACTTTCAGAACACAACAATCTCTAAACCGCATCATTTCTCTTCAGCCTAGGGTTTAGGAGTCCGACGTCCAAACCAAACACCAAGAAAGAATGACCAGCGATGCTGACGTCAAGCCCCGCGGGCCCGGCTCCCCACACACACAGCAGCCGTCACCGGCACCTGACCACCAGACTGTCCCGCGCCACCGTCTGCACCAAGTCTCGCCGGGCAGGAGTTCGTCACCTCACCAAGTTTACTTTCCTCTGAACTTCTCAATGTTGCTTTGATTTCATTGTTTTTCTATTTACCGAACTGACCTCACTGGTTATGCTTTCAGTCCCAAGTGCTCACTGTGCTGTCTACGTCTACAGCCCCTGACCAGTGTTAGAGCGACGTGACCGCGCCGAGCTAGACTCCTGCTGCAGGTGACGAAGACGGGGAGAAAGCACGAGAGGGAAACTGCTGGCCCCAACGGCAAACACTCGGCGAGGCAGCCAGATGGCTAAAGGCAGCCACACAGCACCTCCTTGCCTGCTCCGGCAAATCCTACAGCCCCAAAACAGGATACAAAGAGGTTAGGAAATACTGCAAAATCATGCAAAATCACACCACGATTTCCTAATAAAGGTGTGCTTTTTAGAAAATGTTCTCAAAAGCGGCACATTTATACCCCTGGACACACTGTCCAGGAAATACATTCGCTCTGATACCGTGAATGAAGTTCATCCACACACGTCCGTGTTTCCTGCCTGCAAGTCCCTGGTGTCTTGCTGCCGCCCGCATGCGGGGAGGGGCAGGAACGGAACGGCGGCCACGGCGTTCCACGTCTGCTGACCACACCTCTCTGCTACACGTGAACACACACGACAGAGCCACACTCCGAACAATGAAACCTTAACTGCATGCGACCGAGACAGAGCTCGAGTAGGAGGCTGAGCCAAGAGTGTCGGAGAAAGACGCCGTGTGACTGGAACATGGGATTGAAGAAGCACGTGATGGGGATTAGAAAACACCCATCATGGTGAAAAAAGTAAATCTAAAAATTCAAACACACACACACACACACAAACACAGAAAGAAAGTGACGCCAATAACCAAAGTGGGAAAAAAAACGATGCCGGACCCACATCACCGCAGACCAAATATGCGAAGATTCCTATGATGATTCCTGTGGTATCACGGATTCTAGAAAACAAACTCTTAAAAACTGAATTTAAATCCTACTGACATGAGTCTAAATGTCCAACAAGAGAGAAATGACTTAGAATTGTTAACTACATAAGGCAGCTAAAAAGTCAGTTTCCTGAAGGTACTTGATGGCACAGGAAACACAACACAAAACGAAGCAAACACGACCGTTTTGGAAAGCGATGAAAAGGACCATCGCTGGTCAAATTAGGGGCTCCTCCTGCACAACAAACGACCACGTGGTACTTCGTCAACCACGAGAAAGCACGTCCTGAGCCCTCCCGGTCCGCGCCGCCAGCAAGCAGGCCCGGGGCTCCCAGGCACTCACCTTCAGAGTCCTTCAACGAGGGCGCTGCGCTGAGCGAGCCGGGTCCGCTCTTCAAGGGGGGCGCGTCGGAGAGCGAGGCGAGGCTTCCTGCCGGCTTACCAGGTTCACTTCTCCTAACCCGAAACAAGCGCACAGTTGGAGGCCACGCGTACGCTCGGCCACTAGGGCACGAGCACCGTAAGGGAGCACGCACGGGAGCACGCACGGGAGCACGCACGCGCAGCGCTGGAGGGCGGCTGCCGCCTCGCACACTCAAAACCAGCTCGGACGCCGGCGGGGCGAGGCAGGCTGAGCAGCAGCTCACTCTCCAGCTACACGGCCGCTCGCCGTCTCCGTGCCCATGGTACTTATTGGAAGCCCCTCCCAGGGCCCGGCAATGCAGGCCAGGGTCAGCAGGAGGTGACCGGCACAGCAGTATCACGGGCAAAGGCGCCGCAGCCCCCCCAGCCGACCTCCCCGGCAGCCCTGCGCCTCCCTCCGGCCACTTCCTGCCTCCTGCCCCGCACCCCCCCCCCCCGCCGGCGGGCACCTTCCCAGGCTGCTGCCGGCACACCTCGCCCCCCACCCGCCCCTAAGTGCGCCCATATGCTCCCTCCTTGCAGTGGACAGCCTCGGCAAGGGGGCACCCCGCACCCTACACAGAGCACCGGGGGCCCAAGTCTCCCCACCCCCGCACAGCACCCCCTCTCCTCTAAGGCCGGACTGTTCTCCGCAGACGCGCACTGCGAGCTCCCACCGCGGTTGCCTCGGCGCTGCTCCTCCACAGCCCTGAACAGCACAGCCCACCAGGAAGCCACTCACCACCTACACCGCCCCCCAGCCTTTCCCAAAGCCTCTCCAATACTTGGCTCCTTTGTCCCCTTCCCCCCACGCCGAACCCACGATCCCATGATCCTTGCCTCCAGGCTGCTCGGGGCCAAGGCTCACTTTCGGAACTTAGCTCAAGGTCTCACCCGGGCCTCCCCCGTCCAGAGCTCCTCTCCTCTCCGTCCCTTTCCTTCTTCCTCCTCCTCCTCCCCTTGCTCGCCTCCAGGGGCCGCTCACTTCCCAGGTGGCCACCTCTGGGTGCCTGGGGCAGTAGGATCAAACACGGAGACCCCCCCCCCCCCCCCCCGGCCGGCCCCCCCCCCCCCCCCCCACGCTTCACCTGCAGCGGCGTCTTCCACCATCCGGTCACTCGGCTGAAAACCCTGGGCTGCCCTTGATGTCACTTTATTCTCCAACACTTAGCAACAAACCCTTTTGGATTGAGCCTCAGAAGACATCCCCAAACCACCTGTTTCTCACCACTTTTGCCATCAACACTCACCCAGAGAACTCCGACAACTGCCGGAGACCCAGCAGCCCAGTGAGCTGGTCGCTGTGCGGCTCAGACCCTGGGGTTCCCAGCGTCCCCGAGGGGCACAGCCACGCTCCTGCCAGAGTCAATGCCGTCCCCACCAGAGCCCGTTCCCACAACCGCCCCAGGCGTGCTCTGACCGGTCGCCCTCCTCTGCCTGCTGCTCGCCCTCCCAGATCTCCGCTGTCGTCCTGGCTGCCTCTCACGAACTTGGGCTCTAGGCTCCACCAGCCCCCGGGCCCCCACCCCCGGGCGTGTCACTCCGGCCGCACCCACCCACCGCATGCGGGACTCTCGGTGCCTTGGTCCGCCGAGCGCAAGCTTCTGGAGGCGGGGCTCTGCCGTGCTCTGACCGGCCGGGCCGCGCCGGAACGCACCGGGCACAAGACGGGCTCACGCAGTCGACCCTTCCCTCCAGAAATCCTGATTATCTAGTTTTATCCCCAGCTGGAACTGTTTCACAACTTAAAAGTCTCTAAGGACAGAAAATGGGACTGACTTATTCAATAATTACAGAAGCTTCAGTAACTCATTTTTAAAATATAAAATATTAAGGAACCGTATTTTTAAGCCTCTACTTTGCTAATCCCAAACCACCGTTTACTCACCAACCATATGTTTTTTCCGGTTTAGGAACGGGATCGTCGAAAAAAGAATCTCCTTCCGTATCGCCTTCATCCGGACAAAGACCAGCTTTGTCTTTGACATGTAGACTTTTGTTACTTAAGAAAGATCCGATTTTGGTTTCATGGACCAGCAAGTGGAGACCGCTCCTGCTCTTTGGTTCTGATGAGGAGACGCTCGTGTCACTCTGACTGGAATCACTGCCGGTCTTCTAGAAAGAGAGAATGGGACAGGCCGGAGATCTTCTTGGTGAAATGAACACGAGTGCGCTATGGTACGTAGCAAATGTCACACAAACATACGCGGATCTGTGTCTACATGTACAGGTGAGGGGGGCGAGCAACCGCAGGACCTGACAGTCTCCCCCAGGTCGCGCACAGCCAGCGTCTGAAGGAGAGACGTGGACGGTGCTGTGTTCATGCCGCCCTCCGACTCCCACTAACTGGAGATACCTTCTCCTACAGCATTTAAAAACAAACCTCCCCACCTAAAATTAACTTCTGCATTCCTCTTAGGTGCACATCACTCCTTCAACAAGGATCTTAAAAATCAGTAAATTTCCCACTTGCAGAAAGGAGAAGGCATTACTAGGAGCAAAGGTAGATCAGTTCCCATAAATGAGCCAAGTATTAAAACGAAGTGCCCGTCAGTAAAAACAGCAATTTTCCACCCAACACAAACACGACAGGTGTCAAGGTGAAAGATGTGGCCTTGCTCACCACCGTCCGAGGGCACACAGGCTGCTGAAAGCACTGGTCTGAGTCAGACTCTCAGCTAACTTCCTCTTGTCCGGGCACCCAGGCAACACAGAGGGCTCTGGGCCCCTTGACTCTGTCTCGCTAATCTGGTGACACTGACACAGAACAGGCCGGTGCATCTCTTGCTGCATGACGACGTGTTACCCTCTGCTTGGTCAGACTGTCTACGTCAGTGACAGACATGACTGCAAACACCACCAACCAGGCTGGTCACAACAGAGGGCACAGACACCTCCGGAGAGCCCTCCCGTCCGCCCACAGGTCATGTCCTTCTCCCCCCAACAGCGGCCAAGGGTGTGGGGGACAGGCTGGGGCTTTGCCGCGGACACGGAAGAGGGAACAGGCAGACATTTCAGTCCCGTGCCCAGAAAGTGAAAAGGTCTGGAGCTTGGCTCTTAACACCGATGTCACACTGTTCAGCTAACTCATATGAAATTGTAGTTTCTGTGGCACAGAAAGGGGGCACAGGAGAGGGTCGTGTGTGTCCGACGCCTGGGCTGTGCGAGAGATTCTCCCAAGAAGCGCGTGGGACAGGCCAGCCTTGTCCTACCACTAAGCACACGATCCTAAGGAACTAAAGCTTCACAGGCATGAGTGACCCCAGGATTTCAAGCAGAGTCATCTTTCCCAAACCTGACTAGTGCTGAGAGCTGAGAAAGAAGGCATGTGCAGCTGGGGAGAAGGTTCTGGAGAAGACACTCCCCGAGGATGGCCCTTCGCTACGTGCAGGCACGGAATGGGGCGTGTGTACGGAGATGCGCGTTTCCCCTTCCACGCTGGGCAGGCGAGACTATGCTACAGGGCTTCGGGGGCCCTGGACACCGCTGCGTGTTCCGGAAGTTATCAGTACAGAGCAGCCGATTTTCCTAAGGGACACGTCTGGAAAAATAAATACCAAGTTTCCATCCCTTAGACGACATTGGGTATTTTCAGAGGGCGGAAACATTTTGCAACTTCCTAACGACTTTCTCCGCTATGAGCAAACACAGAGAAGCCACGACCATCCACGCGCTCCTCATCCAGGCCCACAGCAACCTGTACTTATACATGTCAAACACTGGTTTTACATCTTTTCAAAGACCTATGCATTTGGAAATATAAACCAAGTCTTGTGATATTTAAACCCATTTCCAATTACAGATCCTGAGATCCTCCTCAAAACATTCCTGAGAAGACGAAGGACCGGTTTGAAGCAAAATGGCATGTCCATGAAAAGCAACTTTACAAAAACCATAATCATCCCAATAAAGTCGGCCTTCCCCGTGCACGACTTAAGTCCCCATGATGACCACCTAAACTCGTACCTACCATCTACCCAGGACTAGTTTCGACCGATTTCAGCAACAGCCCTGCCAGAGGAATGAAGGCCAGTTTGAGGAAGACGAGTTTCATGGACAATCACACTCCCATGTTCAGCAAAATATATATTTTGAAAAACAATAATCAGTTTGTTTTAAAACTCTAGTTCTAGGTATCTAGGAAGTAAAATTTAAAAACATTTGATCTGTTTTGGAACTCTTCTCAAAATCCATTTCTAAACCACACAGAACTGTGTGCTTCTAACTACGGCTATCTGTTCACCAAAAGGACTGCTACTCAGCTGGGTTACTGAGAACTCCCTAAACTGAATTCCAAGTCAGTTTTAGGTTAGGAAAAACTCACACACGAGAAAGACTTATCAAAACATCTATAAATTACCATGCAAGTACTACAGAACTTGAAGAGCCATTTCCAGGCAGGAAATCCAAATCTTCTGGGCAATAAGAAATCAAGTCATGACATAAGCCCTGGGATCTGTTTTAAAAACCTTCGTAGTGCTAAGGCATTGTCCGGGGTTTTTTGTTTTTGTTTTAATTTCTTCTCAGCGTAACAGTATCATTATTTTTGCACCACACCCAGTGCTCCATGCAATCCGTGCCCTCTCTGATACCCTCTCTAATACCCTCTCTAATACCCACCACCTGGTTCCCCAACCTCCCGCCCTCCCCACCCCCCGCAAATTCAAACTCCTCAGATTGTTTTTCAGAGTCCACAGTCTCTCATGGTTCATCTCCCCTTCTAATTTCCCCCAACTCCCTTCTCCTCTCCATCTCCCCGTGTCCTCCGTGCTATTTGTTATGCTCCACAAGTGAAACCATATGATAATTGACTCTCTCTGCTTGACTGATTTCACTCAGCATAATCTCCTCCAGTCCCGTCCATGTTGCTACAAAAGTTGGGGATTCGTCCTTTCTGATGGAGGCATCATACTCCATAGTGTATATGGACCACATCTTCCTGATCCATTCATTCAAAGAACCAAGGGCATCTTGGTTCTTTCCAGTTTGGCGACCGTGGCCATTGCTGCTATAAACACTGGGGTACAGATGGCCCTTCTTTTCACATCTGTATCTTTGGTGTAAATACCCAGTAGTGCAATTGCAGGGTCACAGGGAAGCTCTATTTTGTCTCACCTCTTGGCTTCCAACAGTGCTTAATTCTAGCTACGCAGATTCTCCCTGACTCTCAGCACCAGCTTCTCCACAGCTCAGCCAGAGGGAGGCAAGTAGCTAACTGTGTGTCTAAGACAAGGACTTGCCTTGGAATTCACCGCCTAGACAGCCTCACAGGCCTCAGGATAGGGTTACAGAGTCCCCCCAAGAAGATGAAGCCCTAATGCCCAGACTTCAGAGCGCCCCTCACTTACACAGAGTGTCACGACCAATGCGACTAGTTACACTGGGTCAGGCTACAGGGGGCAGACCCCTACCCCACTGTGCCCAGTGCCCAGCAGGCAAGGATGCTCGGGGAGAGCACAGGTGAACAGGACAGCGGGGACGGGTGAAGGGTCTACCAGGCAAGGGACACCTGGGACCATGGGCAAGAGACTGTCCCCCAGCCCGCAGGAGGGACAGCCGCGCAGACGCCTGATCTCCAGCCTGCAGCCTCCAGAAGCGTGGTTTAAGTCACCAAATTCGTGCACCTTCTCACAGCCCTACGTACAGGTATTTAAAATGAAAAACTAGAACCTATGATAAACTTTGTCTTTTCAGAAAACCAAGAGACCTACTGAATGGCACAAAAGCAGGCATTAAATTCCCTTAGACCAATCTCAAGGCTAAAACTTCATGGTGAATTAGTGCAAAGTTGCAAGAAAGTTTGAGTATATACATAATGGTCTACAAGTTCACTTACACATCTGGATTTCAGTCACTTCTAGATTAACAGCAAATGAACCTCACAGAGAAACAAGTGTCACATTGAAAATAACTACGTGGCTCTCTGCTCAGCAGGGAGCCTGCTTCCTCCTCGCTCTCTCTGTCTCTGCCTGCTTCTCTGCCTGCTTGTGATCTGTCAAATAAATAAATAATCTTTTAAAAATAAAAAAAAGAAGAAAAGAACTATGAATTTCCCAAGAGCCAAAATGTGAATTATCACCAGAGTGTCTTAAGAACCTAAAAAATGAATTTTATTTTTCTAAGCTCGTAACAGAGAAACATCAAAGCTAAAAAATACCCAGTTTTGCAGAAGTATTTAAAAATGCACAGTATGAATTCCCTCCTCAACCAGACCTCAAGGCCCCAGCTCCCCTCTCCCACCCCACCAGAAGTGTTTTCTTGACCCATGATTTAAACAATTTTACTACAGTTCTAAGGCACATTTTTTTAAAATTTATTCACCTAGAACATACACTGTGGAATTCTAGAACCACAAAACAAACATTTAAACTCCTCTAAAAACTGTTTTTCTAGAAAACCTCTGTCCCTCTGCTCTACAGACGATCCGTCACTGCTGCAGACGCCCCTTACCTCTGGCTGACACCAGACTCTGCGCAGCCGCTCGGCTCCGTCCCCCATCCCGGCGGCAGCCTGGGGGCAGCGGATCCGAAGTAGCCAGGCACTAGGGCTGTGGGCTCAGGGCCAGGAATGCTGCTCACCCGAGTGTACTGTCCATCCCGCCTGGGGCTGGGACGGAGTAAGGGAATGACTGTACTTGGTTCACCTAGAAAGCCCTGGGGGAGAAAGACCCACAAATGTGTGGCCCCCCTCCCCCGCCCGCAACACACTTACTCCGTGGTCTGCATCACAGCCCTCATCAGCATCAGCGGGGCTTAGGACAGAATTTTAAAAACCAGGAACAACAAATAAAAAAAGTCCTTTTTTAGGAACTTGAAGCAAAAAATAACTCAACAGGTACAGTTTGAAAACACCTGAGAGCTGATCACGAAAAGGATGATCATTCCTATTACGTTACATAATACAAAGAGCATATTAGTCTAAATATTAAAACAAGAAACATCAAGGGGCGCCTGGTGGCTCAGTGGGTTAAAGCCTCTGCCTTCAGCTCAGGTCATGATCCCAGGGTCTGGGATCAAGCCCCACATTGGACTCTCTGCTCAGCAGGGAGCCTGCTTCCTCCTCTCTCTCTCTCTCTGCCTCTCTGTACCTGTGATCTCTGTCAAATAAATAAATAAAATCTTTAAAAAAAAAAAAACAAAAAACAAAAAACAAGCAACATCTAACTCTTAACTAGCCGGCCGACGTTAGCGGCCCTACCTGACGCCTGCTGCCCTGTGCGACGGGCACTGTCCTCCCTCAGCCGAGTGGCCCCACGTCCGGCAGGAGGAAAGTGTCTGCGAGGAAGCAGAGCAGTCCGGAGGCCAGCTCGGCGGGAGTGTTCCCATACGGTCTTCAAGTTTCGAGAAACACCCCCAGGGAACGCTTCCCCACCTCGGCCTCCGACGCCCACATCCCGCCGTCGCTGTGTCCCTATGGTAACAAGCAGCAGCCCCGGAACCGGGCTTCGCGCCCAGCCGAGGTTCCCTCCAGCCCTGTGCGCTGCTGTGTGTGCGGACAGGGCGACGACAGCAAGTGCCAACCGCCTACTCACTCGCACGCACGCACACGCACACGCGCGCACACACACACGCTCTTTACAGTTCATTTCTAACACGAGCACTGCCTCTCTGAGAGCCCAGGGTCACCTTCCGGAACACGACACGTAAGGAGGCCTCTGGGCGGCGCACCGGGCGCCCGGCAGGCAGGGTCACCCGCGAGAGCCCACACAGCTGGCCACGCCACCGCGCCCCGGAGCACGGCCCCGCCGCACAGGCAGCCCGGCGTGGGGACTCCCCCGTGCTGAGAATGCTGTGGCCCCGGGGACCGCACGGCGACCGGGCCGAGCAGCGCGGCCGAGGGCACTGGCTCCGGGCTCACCGGCGGCCGGACACGGCCACAGCGCACGCTGGGAAAGGCACCTCCGGCCGAGAGCAAGGAGGGAGAGGGGGAAGCTTCAAGGTGACTCGGGCTCTTGGGCCAAGAATACAAGAAACCAACCGAGAGAGGCCGGACGGCGGCCCACGAGCCAGGGCAGGGCCCGTCCGGATCCCTCAGCCCCCAAGGTCAGCGCCCCCGAGGGCCGCCCCTGCAGAGGGAGGGAGAAGTCTGGGCCACATGGCCGTGGGGTGCAAAGTGACGATTCGTCTTGAACGTGTTCTTGGTTTAGAAGATCCGGAGCCTTCCAAAAGTTGGAACCAATAAACGATAAAAACGTAAGGCCATGAGGTACGCTTCTAACTTTCCTCACAAGTCTGAGAAACTGATCCGAAGTATCTTTACAAATATGCCATCGCGTATTCTCAGTCCTCTTTCTGGAGGAGGGTCTCGGCGCCCCATCAGACCGTCACCAGCACAGTGGGGCCCGCAGGGGACCCGCCTCGCCGCAGCCCTGCAGCTCCCGCCAGGGAACAGGCCGCACCTGCTTGCTAAGTAACCTCCCGAGTCTCCGCGGGCGGGAACACGAAACACCTGAGCGGAGTAACGGGGACGCACCGGTGAGACCACCAGAACTAAAGCCAGCTACCGCAGCAAATACAATTTCTTTAAAAATTGTATTTTTAATTTAATACAAAATTTAATACAAAATAATCATTTAACTTTGAAGGTCTTCCATAGGCTACTCATCAAGCAAGTGTCAGAAGAACCGAAGACTCTCCTGGCACCAAACGTGAAGTGTCTTATTCCAAACAAGTGCGAGCGCAGTGATTAGCGCATTTAAGACCCGCAGTATTTAAATGTTCAAAGCAGCGCACCTACTGGCTTGTGGATTTCTGGCACGTTCCGGGAGGAAGACGAGGCAGCCGAGGGCCCACCGCCGCAGAGCTGGCCCAGGCCTGCGCGGCCCCGCAGGTCCCCCGGGAGCCGGGGCTTCGAGGGAGAGCTCCTCGACGGGTGGGCTCGGACACGCTGCCGAAGGCTCAACACTCACAAAAATGTCTTGAAAGAAACGAAGTGTGGCCTTTAATTTATCAACTCTAACTTACCCAAAAAGTAGTTTCTCTATTTACCTCAGATGAAAATCTTAACATGAAGAAGATGTATATACACCCGTCTGCTCAAAAGGAAAATACCTATTCTGCCAAGAAAAGAAGGAATTCTCAAACTGACAGCACATCTGTAAAATCCCACAGTATGATTTTCACCTGGGTAAAAATCGAGAAGTCAAATTACTTTGTGTTTTAGGCCCCAAGGCTTGATCACAGGCTGACCACAGCCGGGACACAGCGACACCAGCACAGAGCACTGCGCTCGGGTCCAGGAGCAGGCTGGGGCCCACAGGAGGCCGGCAGAGCCCGTGGTCTGCCGCGGCACGGCTGCTTCTTCCCTCTGCCCCCTCAGCGTGTTACCTTGGCACCAGACTTCTGCCCGCTTGTCTTCTTCTTACCTTGTCCTTTATACCTTGGTATCTGAGCATGAGAATAAAATGACATTTTACTAAAAAGTATTTATCTTTACAAAGAAACTAATCCATAACCAAACTAATAAAATTTCCTATTAGAAAAGCTCTCAAGGGCACGCCTGGGTGGCTCAGTGAGTTAAGCATCTGCCTCCAGCTCAGGTCATGTTCCCATGGTCCTGGGATCAAGCCCCAAATCTGGTGGGGGAAGGGGGTCCCTGCTCGTGGAGAGTCTGCTTCTCTCTCCCTGATGCTCCCCCGCTGTTCTCTCTCTCAAGTAAATAAAATCTTTAAAAAAAAAAAAAGCTCTGAAGAACGGAGAACCTAATCGTTATGTCCCTTTCTGAAACCCTCATTTTTTTTTCTCATTCCTTAACTCTCTTCTCCTCCCGTGGTTCACGTGGCACGTAACGACTGTGCCTCGCGGAGACTGGGTCCCACAGTCCCCCCACGGCCACCGGCCGCTGTGGGCAGAACCACGCTCCGGTCGGTGCTCCGTGGCAAAGCCAGGCCTGGCCTCCAGAGAAGCCTCCCCTAAGAGCTGCCCCGGCCTCCCCTCGCCTCGCTTGGGAGCACACAGAGCGGGTTTCTGCGGGTCGGGCCGGACCCTTGGCTTGGACACAACATCCCACAGCCCCGAGTGCTCTCCGTGGCGCCCAGCCTGACCAGGTGTCCTGAGAGCCCACCATGATTC